>NC_092715.1:7704399-7893350 GCF_047496885.1 Scyliorhinus torazame
TCACAACTCAGTGTGAAGCACAGTGTCCTCACTGTCACAGCTCAGTGTGAAGCACAGTGTCCTCACTGTCACAGCTCAGTGTGAAGCACAGTGTCCTCACTGTCACAGCTCAGTGTGAAGCACACAGTGTCCTCACTGTCACAGCTCAGTGTGAAGCACACAGTGTCCTCACTGTCACAGCTCAGTGTGAAGCACACAGTGTCCTCACTGTCACAGCTCAGTGTGAAGCACAGTGTCCTCACTGTCACAGCTCAGTGTGAAGCACACAGTGTCCTCACTGTCACAGCTCAGTGTGAAGCACAGCGTCCTCACTGTCACAGCTCAGTGTGAAGCACCGTGTCCTCACTGTCACAGCTCAGTGTGAAGCACAGTGTCCTCACTGTCACAGCTCAGTGTGAAGCACAGTGTCCTCACTGTCACAGCTCAGTGCGAAGCACAGTGTCCTCACTGTCACAGCTCAGTGTGAAGCACAGTGTCCTCACTGTCACAGCTCAGTGTGAAGCACACAGTGTCCTCACTGTCACAGCTCAGTGTGAAGCACAGTGTCCTCACTGTCACAGCTCAGTGTGAAGCACACAGTGTCCTCACTGTCACAGCTCAGTGTGAAGCACAGTGTCCTCACAGTCACAGCTCAGTGTGAAGCACACAGTGTCCTCACTGTCACAGCTCAGTGTGAAGCACTGTGTCCTCACTGTCACAGCTCAGTGTGAAGCACAGTGTCCTCACTGTCACAGCTCAGTGTGAAGCACAGTGTCCTCACTGTCACAACTCAGTGTGAAGCACACAGTGTCCTCACTGTCACAGCTCAGTGTGAAGCACACAGTGTCCTCACTGTCACAGCTCAGTGTGAAGCACACAGTGTCCTCACTGTCACAGCTCAGTGTGAAGCACAGTGTCCTCACTGTCACAGCTCAGTGTGAAGCACACAGTGTCCTCACTGTCACAGCTCAGTGTGAAGCACAGCGTCCTCACTGTCACAGCTCAGTGTGAAGCACAGTGTCCTCACTGTCACAGCTCAGTGTGAAGCACAGTGTCCTCACTGTCACAGCTCAGTGTGATGCACAGTGTCCTCACTATCACAGCTCAGTGTGAAGCACAGTGTCCTCATTGTCACAGCTCAGTGTGATGCACAGTGTCCTCACTGTCACAGCTCAGTGTGAAGCACAGTGTCCTCACTGTCACAGCTCAGTGTGAAGCACACAGTGTCCTCACTGTCACAGCTCAGTGTGAAGCACACAGTGTCCTCACTGTCACAGCTCAGTGTGAAGCACACAGTGTCCTCACTGTCACAGCTCAGTGTGAAGCACACAGTGTCCTCACTGTCACAGCTCAGTGTGAAGCACACAGTGTCCTCACTGTCACAGCTCAGTGTGAAGCACAGTGTCCTCACTGTCACAGCTCAGTGTGATGCACAGTGTCCTCACTGTCACAGCTCAGTGTGAAGCACAGTGTCCTCACTGTCACAGCTCAGTGTGAAGCACACAGTGTCCTCACTGTCACAGCTCAGTGTGAAGCACACAGTGTCCTCACTGTCACAGCTCAGTGTGAAGCACAGTGTCCTCACTGTCACAGCTCAGTGTGAAGCACAGTGTCCTCACTGTCACAGCTCAGTGTGAAGCACAGTGTCCTCACTGTCACAGCTCAGTGTGAAGCACAGTGTCCTCACTGTCACAGCTCAGTGTGAAGCACACAGTGTCCTCACTGTCACAGCTCAGTGTGAAGCACAGTGTCCTCACTGTCACAGCTCAGTGTGAAGCACAGTGTCCTCACTGTCACAGCTCAGTGTGAAGCACAGTGTCCTCACTGTCACAGCTCAGTGTGAAGCACACAGTGTCCTCACTGTCACAGCTCAGTGTGAAGCACACAGTGTCCTCACAGTCACAGCTCAGTGTGAAGCACAGTGTCCTCACTGTCACAGCTCAGTGTGAAGCACACAGTGTCCTCACAGTCACAGCTCAGTGTGAAGCACACAGTGTCCTCACTGTCACAGCTCAGTGTGAAGCACAGTGTCCTCACTGTCACAACTCAGTGTGAAGCACACAGAGTCCTCACTGTCACAGCTCAGTGTGAAGCACACAGTGTCCTCACTGTCACAGCTCAGTGTGAAGCACACAGTGTCCTCACTGTCACAGCTCAGTGTGAAGCACACAGTGTCCTCACTGTCACAGCTCAGTGTGAAGCACAGTGTCCTCACTGTCACAGCTCAGTGTGATGCACAGTGTCCTCACTATCACAGCTCAGTGTGAAGCACAGTGTCCTCATTGTCACAGCTCAGTGTGATGCACAGTGTCCTCACTGTCACAGCTCAGTGTGAAGCACAGTGTCCTCACTGTCACAGCTCAGTGTGAAGCACAGTGTCCTCACTGTCACAGCTCAGTGTGAAGCACAGTGTCCTCACTGTCACAGCTCAGTGTGAAGCACAGTGTCCTCACTGTCACAGCTCAGTGTGAAGCACAGTGTCCTCACTGTCACAGCTCAGTGTGAAGCACACAGTGTCCTCACTGTCACAGCTCAGTGTGAAGCACAGTGTCCTCACTGTCACAACTCAGTGTGAAGCACACAGTGTCCTCACTGTCACAGCTCAGTGTGAAGCACACAGTGTCCTGACTGTCACAGCTCAGTGTGAAGCACAGTGTCCTCACTGTCACAGCTCAGTGTGAAGCACACAGTGTCCTCACTGTCACAGCTCAGTATGAAGCACAGTGTCCTCACTGTCACAGCTCAGTGTGAAGCACACAGTGTCCTCACTGTCACAGCTCAGTGTGAAGCACACAGTGTCCTGACTGTCACAGCTCAGTGTGAAGCACAGTGTCCTCACTGTCACAGCTCAGTGTGAAGCACAGTGTCCTCACTGTCACAGCTCAGTGTGAAGCACACAGTGTCCTCACTGTCACAGCTCAGTGTGAAGCACAGTGTCCTCACTGTCACAGCTCAGTGTGATGCACAGTGTCCTCACTGTCACCGCTCAGTGTGAAGCACAGTGTCCTCACTGTCACAGCTCAGTGTGAAGCACAGTGTCCTCACTGTCACAGCTCAGTGTGAAGCACAGTGTCCTCACTGTCACAGCTCAGTGTGAATCACAGTGTCCTCACTGTCACAGCTCAGTGTGAAGCACAGTGTCCTCACTGTCACAGCTCAGTGTGAAGCACACAGTGTCCTCACTGTCACAGCTCAGTGTGAAGCACACAGTGTCCTCACTGTCACAGCCCAGTGTGAAGCACACAGTGTCCTCACTGTCACAGCTCAGTGTGAAGCACAGTGTCCTCACTGTCACAGCTCAGTGTGAAGCACACAGTGTCCTCACTGTCACAGCTCAGTGTGAAGCACAGTGTCCTCACTGTCACAGCTCAGTGTGAAGCACAGTGTCCTCACTGTCACAGCTCAGTGTGAAGCACACAGTGTCCTCACTGTCACAGCTCAGTGTGAAGCACAGTGTCCTCACTGTCACAGCGCAGTGTGAAGCACAGTGTCCTCACTGTCACAGCTCAGTGTGAAGCACACAGTGTCCTCACTGTCACAGCTCAGTGTGAAGCACACAGTGTCCTCACTGTCACAGCTCAGTGTGAAGCACAGTGTCCTCACTGTCACAGCTCAGTGTGAAGCACACAGTGTCCTCACTGTCACAGCTCAGTGTGAAGCACAGTGTCCTCACTGTCACAGCTCAGTGTGAAGCACACAGTGTCCTCACTGTCACAGCTCAGTGTGAAGCACACAGTGTCCTCACTGTCACAGCTCAGTGTGAAGCACAGTGTCCTCACTGTCACAGCTCAGTGTGATGCACAGTGTCCTCACTGTCACAGCTCAGTGTGAAGCACAGTGTCCTCACTGTCACAGCTCAGTGTGAAGCACAGTGTCCTCACTGTCACAGCTCAGTGTGAAGCACAGTGTCCTCACTGTCACAGCTCAGTGTGAAGCAGCCACTTTGTTTGCAAGCAGCGAGCTGGGTTGTGTGTTGGGACCTGGGTCTCCCTCAGGAAGTGGTTCCTGTGTTTTCCACATGGAGGCGGGATTGTGCTGCAATTATTTCACTTTCTCCCAGAAACAAAGCTGTTGTGAGCGGCGGGACTCACGCTGCACTGGACAGATCCATTGTATAAAACTGTGCATCACACAAAACACAAGCAAAATTACTGCTGCTAAATTAGCAGAATTTCACCCTTTATCTATCAGCATTTACACCCCTCCGGTCACTTTCAAAAATGATTGCCTGGTATGATGTCGCTGGTTAGGCCAACATTTATTGTCCATCCCTAATTGCTGGGATAAGCTGCCTTCTTGAGCCGCTGCAGTCCTTGAGGTGTAGGTACACCCACTGTGCTGTTAGGGAGGGAGTTCCAGGATTTTGACCCAGCGACAGTGAAGGATCGACGATATACAGGGGCTGGTTTAGCTCACTGTGCTAAATCCCTGGCTTTTAAAGCAGACCAAGGCAGGTCAGCAGCACGGTTCAATTCCCATACCAGCCTCCCCGAACAGGCGCCGGAATGTGGCGACTACATAGAACATAGAAAGTACAGCACAGAACAGGCCCTTCGGCCCACGATGTTGTGCGAACCTTTGTCCTAGATTAATCATAGATTATCATTGAATTTACAGTGCAGAAGGAGGCCATTCAGCCCTTTGAGTCTGCACCGGCTCTTGGAAGGAGCACCCTACCCAAACTCAACACCTCCACCCAACACCAAGGGTAATTTTGGACACAAAGGGCAATTTATCATTTGCCAATCCACCTAACCTGCACATCTTTGGACTGTGGGAGGAAACCGGAGCACCCGGAGGAAACCCACGCACACACGGGGAGGACGTGCAGACTCCGCACAGACAGTGACCTAAGCCGGAATTGAACCTGGGACCCTGGAGCTGTGAAGCAATTGTGCTATCCACAATGCTACTGTGCTGCCCTTAAGAACAAAGCCTACTCGGGACATTAAGCGATTTTCTTTCATTTTCATTTAATTTCGTTTCATTTTCATATATTTCCATGTTTGGCTGGTGGGTGATTGGTGGGGACCAGAGGTTGTTCAGTGACCTCTAAACATATTGGCTGCGGTTTAATGGGAAAATTCTCGTCACTGCAGGAAATGAAGGCCCGTGAGGTACCAGGGAGCATTCCCGACCGAGGCTGTACATTCCCATTTTGGGTGCGTTGACGGGTGCGACAACGACCCGCTATCAAACAGGGCTTTTTGCTCCCTCAGCCGAGGCCTCACCTCCCTTCATTTCCAGAAGTGGTCGGGAAGCAATTTTTAAATGCCACCCCAATCTCTTGATCCCCGACAACCAACGCCCCATCTTAATTATAAGGGGGCCCTCGAGCCCCTCTCATATGTGCAGGGTACCCCCAGGCCCGATACCTGGCGTGGGTAATCTGGCACTGCCAGGCTGGCACCCTGGAAGTGTCCCAGCCAGGTTGGCACTGCCAGGTTGCAGCTAGAGTACCACCTTTGCCCAGAGCCCGACCACTCCGGGGCCTGCGATGGGGCCGGAGACCCCACCCAGGTGCCGTTAGTCCTGGTTTGCGTTTGTGTGGAACGATGCTAAACAGCGCCATGGTGATGTCTCGCCGGGGCGGGCATTCGTTCCCGGCCTCACTGTAAATCACAATGTCTCGCGAGATCCCTTTAGGTCTCGCAAGGCGCTCCGAGCATCACAAATCTCACGAGAGGCCTCTCAAGATTAAAAATTTTTTTTTTAGAGTACTCAAATAATGTTTTCCAATTAAGGGGCAATTTAGCGTGGTCAATCCACCTACCCTGCACATCTTTGTGTTGTGGGGGCGAAACCCACGCAGACACGGGGAGAATGTGCAAACTCCACACGGACAGTGACCCAGAGCCGGGATCGAACCTGGGACCTCGGCGCCGTGAGGCAGCAGTGCTAACCCACTGTGCCACCGTGCCGCCCTGTCTCACGAGATTTAACGGCCTTGTCGCGTCACCGAGCCGGGCGCGACGGGGCCATTCGATCACACCCATTCTATTTTCTTTGAAGGGATGAAAGTACGGATGGCATGGCTGCATGAAGACATAAAGATGAGTAGGAGAGTAAGCTGTGAAGAGGACATAAGGAATATGGGTAGGTGACTTGACTGAGCAAATGTAGTATAATGTGGGAAAATATGAACTTTTTCATTTTGGCAGTAAGAATGAAAAAGCAGTAAACTTTCAATGGAGCGGGATGTGGAACTCCGAGGATCTGGGTAACTAAAACAGTTAGTTGGGAAATCTCAGCATCTGTGGAGAGAGAACAGAGCTAACGTTTCGAGTCTGGACGTCTCTTTATCAGGGTTCTGGATATCCTGCTACATGAATTACAAACGGTTACAATGCAGCTCCCGACCTCATTCCAGCCTTGATTCAAACATGCCCAAATGAGCTGAACTTAAGAGGTGAAATGACAGCGATATCAAGGCAGCATTTGACCGAGTGTGGCATCAAGGAGCCCGGGCTACACTGGAGTCAGTGGGAATCAGGGGGGAAACTCTCCGCTGGTTGGAGTCGTGCCCGGCACAAAGGAAGATGGTTGTGGTGGTTGGAGGTCAATCATCTCAGCTCCAGGACATCACTGCAGGAGTTCCTCAGGGTCGTGTCCTCGGCCCAACCATCTTCAGTTGCTTCATCAATGACCTCCCTTCCACCATAAGGTCAGGCGTGGGGATATTTGCGGGTGACTGCACAATGTTCAGCACCATTCACGACTCCTCAGACACTGAAGCAGTCCCTGTCCAAATGCAGCAAGACCCGGACAGTATCCAGGTTTGGGCTGACAAGTGGCAAGTTACATTTGCGCCAGACAGGTGCCAGGCAATGATCAACTCCTGCAAGAGAGGGTTTAACCACCGCCCCTTGACATTCAATGGCGTCACCATCGCTGAATCCCCCACAATCAACACCCTGGGGGTTACCATTGATCAGAAACTGAACTGGACCCAGCCACATTAATACTGTGGCTACCAGAGCAGGTCAAAAGTTAAGAATCCTGCGGTGAGTAACTCACCTCCTGACCCCCCAAACCCTGTCCACCATCTACAAGGCACAAGACAGGAGTGTGGTAGAATACTCTCCACTTGCCTGGATGAGCGCAGCTCCAACAACACTCGCAAAGCTCACTCCCTCCACCATTGAGGCACTTTGTCAGCCGTGCGCACCATCTACAAGGAATACACTTCAGGAATTCCCCAAGGCTCCTTAGATATCACCCTCCTAACCTATGACTGTTGTGTTCTGCTTCTTCATGTAGCATAAGCTGCTTCCTTGATGTACACTCTGACAAAGGAAGGTTCAGACTTGGAGATAGGTTTAACACATTTATTGAACAGTTAACAATTCTCCTACTTGAGTTCGACTCTCCTGCTAATCTTGCTATAGTACCTCAGTCTAACTAAGTGCTCTAAGCCACGTGGTGGGTATGATGCTTCTGATCTGTCCCTGTCCTTCTCTCTAAGTGTCGCCTATGGAAAGAGAAAGAGCATGTGTGCCCTGTCCTTTTATATGGGTAGCCCCCTTGTGGTAGGGTCACGTCTGGTTGTGTCTTGACTGCCCATTGGTCATGTCCTATCTTACTGGCCTATTGGTTGAATGTCTGTGTGTCATGATGTCTCTGGTGCTCCCTCTAGTGTTTAATTAGTCCCAGTGTATTTACATTAACCCCTTGTGTATTCACAGTGATACATATCACCACAATGACCACTACGGGCAGCACGGTAGCACAAGTGGCTAGCACTGTGGCTTCACAGCGCCAGGGTCCCAGGGTCAATTCCCCGCTGGGTCACCGTCTGTGTGGAGTCTGCACGTTCTCCCCGTGTGTGCGTGGGTTTCCTCCGGGTGCTCCGGTTTCCTCCCACAGTCCAAAGACGTGCGGGTTAGGTGGATTGGCCATGATAAATTGCCCTTAGTGACCAAAAAGGTTAGGAGGGGTTATTAGGTTACGGGGATAGGGTGGAAGTGAGGGTTTAAGTGGGTCGGTGCAGACTCGATGGGTCGAATGGCCTCCTTCTGCACTGTATGTTCTATGTTCTATGTTCTACCCGACAGAAGGTCAAGGGCAACAGATACCTGGGACCATCACCGCCTGCAAGTTCCCTCCAAGTCACTCACCATCCTGACTTGGAACTATGTCCTTCACTGTCACTGGGGACAAATCATGAAGGCAGCTCAAGGGCAATTAGGGATGGGCAATGAATGCTGACCTCGCCAACAGCACCCACACCCTGTAAATGAATAAAATGAAATAAAGTACAGCAAGTGATTAAAAGACAAATGGAATGTTGTAGTTTATTGCAAGGGGAATGAAATATAAAAGTAAAGAATTTTTGCACTTTTGTCCAGGGTCTTGGTGAGACCATTATCTGAAATATTTGTAAAGTTTGGTCACCTTCAACTTCATTCCTACACACACATACACATATACAAAGATATTTATCATGTCCATCTTATTGCGCACAATTCTGGTCGCCACACTACCAGAAGGATGTGGAGGCTTTAGAGAGGGTGCAGAAGAGATTTACCAGAATGTTGCCTGGTATGGAGGGCATTAGCTATGAGGAGCGGTTGGATAAATTCGGTCTGTTCTCACTGGAACGACGGAGGTTGAGAGGCGATCGGGGTCTACAAGATTATGAGGGGCATAGACAGAGTGGATAGTCAGAGGCTCTTTCCTCGGGTAGGAGAGACAAGGACCAGGGGACATAGGTTTAAAGTGCATGGGGAAAAGTTCAGATCAAATGTGTGAGGCAAGTTTTTTACACAGAGGGTGGTAAATGTATGGAAAATGCTGCCTGGGGAGGTGGTTGGAGCAGGTACGCAAACACAGGGAGAATGTGCAAACTCCACACAGACAGTGACCCAGAGCCGGGATTGAGGATTTGAGGGTATAAGGGTTGAGGATTTGAGGGTTGAGGATTTGAGGGTTTAAGGGTTGAGGATTTGAGGGTTTGAGGATTTGAGGGTTTGAGGATTTGACGGTTTGAGGGTTGAGGATTTGAGGGTTTGAGGGTTGAGGGTTTAAGGGTTTGAGGGGTTGAGGGTTTGAGGGTTGAGGATTTGAGGGTTTGAGGAGTTGAGGATTTGAGGGTTTGAGGGGTTGAGGAGTTGAGGATTTGAGGGGTTGAGGGTTTGAGGGTTTGAGGATTTGAGGGTTTGAGGGGTTGAGGGTTGAGGAGTTGAGGATTTGAGGGGTTAAGGGTTTGAGGGTTTGAGGATTTGAGGGTTTGAGGAGTTGAGGATTTGAGGGTTTGAGGGGTTGAGGGTTGAGGATTTGAGGGGTTGAGGGTTTGAGGGTTGAGGGTTTGAGGGTTTGAGGAGTTGAGGAGTTGAGGATTTGAGGGTTTGAGGGGTTGAGGGTTGAGGAGTTGAGGATTTGAGGGGTTGAGGGTTTGAGGGTTGAGGATTTGAGGGGTTGAGGGTTGAGGATTTGAGGGGTTAAGGGTTTGAGGGTTTGAGGATTTGAGGGTTTGAGGGGTTGAGGAGTTGAGGATTTGAGGGTTTGAGGGTTGAGGAGTTGAGGATTTGAAGGTTGAGGATTTGAGGGTTTGAGGAGTTGGGGATTTGAGGGTTTGAGGGGTTGAGGAGTTGAGGATTTGAGGGTTTGAGGAGTTGGGGATTTGGGGATTTGAGGGTTTGAGGGGTTGAGGAGTTGAGGATTTGAGGGGTTAAGGGATTGAGGGTTTGAGGATTTGAGGGGTTGAGGATTTGAGGGTTTGAGGGTTGAGGAGTTGAGGATTTGAGGGTTTGAGGGTTGAGGATTTGAGGGTTTGAGGAGTTGGGGATTTGAGGATTTGAGGGTTTGAGGGGTTGAGGAGTTGAGGATTTGAGGAGTTGGGGATTTGGAGATTTGAGGTTTTGAGGGTTGAGGATTTGAGGGTTTGAGGAGTTGGGGATTTGAGGGTTTGAGGGTTTGAGGAGTTGAGGGTTTGAGGATTTGAGGGTTTGAGGATTTGAGGATTTGAGGGTTTGAGGGTTTGAGGGTTGGGGATTTGAGGGTTTGAGGGTTGGGGATTTGAGGGTTTGAGGATTTGAGGATTTGAGGGGTTGAGGGTTGAGGAGTTGAGGGTTTGAGGATTTGAGGATTTGAGGGGTTGAGGGTTGAGGAGTTGAGGGTTTGAGGGTTGGGGATTTGAGGGTTTGAGGGTTTGAGTATTTGAGGGGTTGAGGGTTGAGGGTTTGAGGGGTTGGGGATTTGAGGGTTTGAGGGTTTGAGGATTTGAGGATTTGAGGAGTTGAGGGTTTGAGGGTTTGAGGGTTGGGGATTTGAGGATTTGAGGGTTTGAGGGTTTGGGGATTTGAGGATTTGAGGATTTGAGGGTTTGAGGGTTGAGGAGTTGAGGGTTTGAGGATTTGAGGGGTTGAGGGGTTGGGGATTTGGGGATTTGAGGGTTTGAGGGTTGAGGATTTGAGGGTTTGAGGATTTGAGGGTTTGAGGGTTTGAGGAGTTGAGGATTTGAGGGTTTGAGGGTTTGAGGATTTGAGGATTTGAGGGTTTGAGGGTTGAGGATTTGAGGGTTTGAGGGTTGAGGAGTTGGGGATTTGGGGATTTGAGGGTTGAGGATTTGAGGATTTGAGGGTTTGAGGGTTTGAGGGTTGGGGATTTGAGGGTTTGAGGGTTGGGGATTTGAGGGTTTGAGGATTTGAGGATTTGAGGGGTTGAGGGTTGAGGAGTTGAGGGTTTGAGGATTTGAGGATTTGAGGGGTTGAGGGTTGAGGAGTTGAGGGTTTGAGGGTTGGGGATTTGAGGGTTTGAGTATTTGAGGGGTTGAGGGTTGAGGGTTTGAGGGGTTGGGGATTTGAGGGTTTGAGGGTTTGAGGATTTGAGGATTTGAGGAGTTGAGGGTTTGAGGGTTTGAGGGTTGTGGATTTGAGGATTTGAGGGTTTGAGGGTTTGGGGATTTGAAGATTTGAGGATTTGAGGGTTTGAGGGTTGAGGAGTTGAGGGTTTGAGGATTTGAGGGGTTGAGGGGTTGGGGATTTGGGGATTTGAGGGTTTGAGGGTTGAGGATTTGAGGGTTTGAGGATTTGAGGGTTTGAGGGTTTGAGGAGTTGAGGATTTGAGGGTTTGAGGGTTTGAGGATTTGAGGATTTGAGGGTTTGAGGGTTGAAGATTTGAGGGTTTGAGGGTTGAGGAGTTGGGGATTTGGGGATTTGAGGGTTGAGGATTTGAGGGTTTGAGGATTTGAGGATTTGAGGGGTTGAGGGTTGAGGAGTTGAGGGTTTGAGGGTTGGGGATTTGAGGGTTTGAGGGTTTGCGGATTTGAGGGGTTGAGGGTTGAGGAGTTGAGGGTTTGAGGGGCTGGGGATTTGAGGGTTTGAGGGTTTGAGGATTTGAGGATTTGAGAAATTGAGGGTTTGAGGGTTTGAGGGTTGGGGATTTGAGGATTTGAGGGGTTGGGGATTTGAGGATTTGAGGGTTTGAGGGTTGAGGAGTTGAGGGTTTGAGGATTTGAGGGGTTGAGGGGTTGGGGATTTGGGGATTTGAGGGTTTGAGGGTTGAGGATTTGAGGGTTTGAGGATTTGAGCGTTTGAGGGTTTGAGGAGTTGAGGATTTGAGTGTTTGAGGGTTTGAGTATTTGAGGATTTGAGGGTTTGAGGGTTTGAGGGTTGAGGATTTGAGGGGTTGGGGATTTGGGGATTTGAGGGTTTGAGGGTTGAGGATTTGAGGGTTTGAGGATTTGAGGGTTTGAGGGTTTGAGGAGTTGAGGATTTGAGGGTTTGAGGGTTGAGGAGTTGGGGATTTGGGGATTTGAGGGTTTGAGGGTTGAGGATTTGAGGGTTTGAGGATTTGAGGAGTTGAGGATTTGAGTGTTTGAGGGTTTGAGGATTTGAGGATTTGAGGGTTTGAGGATTTGAGGATTTGAGGATTTGAGGGGTTGAGGATCTAAGCATTTGAGGATTTGAGGGTTTGAGGATTTGAGGATTTGAGGGGTTGAGGATTTGAGGATTTGAGGGTTTGAGGGTTTGAGGATTTGAGGATTTGAGTGGTTGAGGATTTGAGGATTTGAGGGTTTGAGGATTTGAGGATTTGAGGGTTTGAGGGCTTGAGGATTTGAGGGTTTGAGGAGTTGAGGGTTTGAGGGGTTGAGGGCTGGGAATTTGAGGGTTTGAGGAGTTGAGGATTTGAGGGTTTGAGGGTTGGGGATTTGAGGGTTTGAGGATTTGAGGGTTTGAGGGTTGGGGATTTGAGGGTTTGAGGATTTGAGGGTTTGAGGGTTTGAGGATTTGAGGGTTTGAGGAGTTGAGGAGTTGAGGATTTGGGGGTTTGAGGATTTGAGGGTTTGAGGAGTTGAGGATTTGAGGGTTTGAGGGTTGGGGATTTGAGAGTTTGAGGATTTGAGGGTTTGAGGTTTGGGGATTTGAGGGTTTGAGGATTTGAGGGTTTGAGGGTTTGAGGATTTGAGGGTTTGAGGAGTTGAGGATTTGAGGGTTTGAGGGTTTGAGGATTTGAGGGTTTGAGGGTTTGAGGAGTTGAGGAGTTGAGGATTTGAGGGTTTGAGGGTTTGAGGGTTGGGGATTTGAGGGTTTGAGGGTTTGAGGGTTGAGGAGTTGAGGGTTTGAGGATTTGAGGGTTTGAGGGTTTGAAGATTTGAGGGTTTGAGGGTTTGAGGATTTGAGGGTTTGAGGGTTTGAGGAGTTGAGGATTTGAGGGTTTGAGGATTTGAGGGTTTGAGGATTTGAGGGTTTGAGGAGTTGAGGATTTGAGGGTTTGAGGGTTTGAGGAGTTGAGGAGTTGAGGGTTTGAGGGTTTGAGGATTTGAGGGTTTGTGGGTTTGAGGATTTGAGGGTTTGAGGGTTTGAGGATTTGAGGGTTTGAGGAGTTGAGGGTTTGAGGAGTTGAGGAGATTTACCAGAATGTTGCCTGGTATGGAGGGCATTAGCTATGAGCAGCGGTTGGATAAATTCGGTCTGTTCTCACTGGAACGACGGAGGTTGAGAGGCGATCGGGGTCTACAAGATTATGAGGGGCATAGACAGAGTGGATAGTCAGAGGCTCTTTCCTCGGGTAGGAGAGACAAGGACCAGGGGACATAGGTTTAAAGTGCATGGGGAAAAGTTCAGATCAAATGTGTGAGGCAAGTTTTTTACACAGAGGGTGGTAAATGTATGGAAAATGCTGCCTGGGGAGGTGGTTGGAGCAGGTACGCAAACACAGGGAGAATGTGCAAACTCCACACGGACAGTGACCCAGAGCCGGGATTGAGGATTTGAGGGTATAAGGGTTGAGGATTTGAGGGTTGAGGATTTGAGGGTTTAAGGGTTGAGGATTTGAGGGTTTGAGGATTTGAGGGTTTGAGGATTTGACGGTTTGAGGGTTGAGGATTTGAGGGTTTGAGGGTTGAGGGTTTAAGGGTTTGAGGGGTTGAGGGTTTGAGGGTTGAGGATTTGAGGGTTTGAGGAGTTGAGGATTTGAGGGTTTGAGGGGTTGAGGAGTTGAGGATTTGAGGGGTTGAGGGTTTGAGGGTTTGAGGATTTGAGGGTTTGAGGGGTTGAGGGTTGAGGAGTTGAGGATTTGAGGGGTTAAGGGTTTGAGGGTTTGAGGATTTGAGGGTTTGAGGAGTTGAGGATTTGAGGGTTTGAGGGGTTGAGGGTTGAGGATTTGAGGGGTTGAGGGTTTGAGGGTTGAGGATTTGAGGATTTGAGGAGTTGAGGGTTTGAGGGTTTGAGGGTTGGGGATTTGAGGATTTGAGGGTTTGAGGGTTTGGGGATTTGAGGATTTGAGGATTTGAGGGTTTGAGGGTTGAGGAGTTGAGGGTTTGAGGATTTGAGGGGTTGAGGGGTTGGGGATTTGGGGATTTGAGGGTTTGAGGGTTGAGGATTTGAGGGTTTGAGGATTTGAGGGTTTGAGGGTTTGAGGAGTTGAGGATTTGAGGGTTTGAGGGTTTGAGGATTTGAGGATTTGAGGGTTTGAGGGTTGAGGATTTGAGGGTTTGAGGGTTGAGGAGTTGGGGATTTGGGGATTTGAGGGTTGAGGATTTGAGGGTTTGAGGATTTGAGGATTTGAGGGGTTGAGGGTTGAGGAGTTGAGGGTTTGAGGGTTGGGGATTTGAGGGTTTGAGGGTTTGCGGATTTGAGGGGTTGAGGGTTGAGGAGTTGAGGGTTTGAGGGGTTGGGGATTTGAGGGTTTGAGGGTTTGAGGATTTGAGGATTTGAGGAGTTGAGGGTTTGAGGGTTTGAGGGTTGGGGATTTGAGGATTTGAGGGGTTGGGGATTTGAGGATTTGAGGGTTTGAGGCTTGAGGAGTTGAGGGTTTGAGGATTTGAGGGGTTGAGGGGTTGGGGATTTGGGGATTTGAGGGTTTGAGGGTTGAGGATTTGAGGGTTTGAGGATTTGAGCGTTTGAGGGTTTGAGGAGTTGAGGATTTGAGTGTTTGAGGGTTTGAGTATTTGAGGATTTGAGGGTTTGAGGGTTTGAGGGTTGAGGATTTGAGGGGTTGGGGATTTGGGGATTTGAGGGTTTGAGGGTTGAGGATTTGAGGGTTTGAGGATTTGAGGGTTTGAGGGTTTGAGGAGTTGAGGATTTGAGGGTTTGAGGGTTGAGGAGTTGGGGATTTGGGGATTTGAGGGTTTGAGGGTTGAGGATTTGAGGGTTTGAGGATTTGAGGAGTTGAGGATTTGAGTGTTTGAGGGTTTGAGGATTTGAGGATTTGAGGGTTTGAGGATTTGAGGATTTGAGGATTTGAGGGGTTGAGGATCTAAGCATTTGAGGATTTGAGGGTTTGAGGATTTGAGGATTTGAGGGGTTGAGGATTTGAGGATTTGAGGGTTTGAGGGTTTGAGGATTTGAGGATTTGAGTGGTTGAGGATTTGAGGATTTGAGGGTTTGAGGATTTGAGGATTTGAGGGTTTGAGGGCTTGAGGATTTGAGGTTTTGAGGAGTTGAGGGTTTGAGGGGTTGAGGGCTGGGAATTTGAGGGTTTGAGGAGTTGAGGATTTGAGGGTTTGAGGGTTGGGGATTTGAGGGTTTGAGGATTTGAGGGTTTGAGGATTGGGGATTTGAGGATTTGAGGATTTGAGGGTTTGAGGGTTTGAGGATTTGAGGGTTTGAGGAGTTGAGGAGTTGAGGATTTGGGGGTTTGAGGGTTTGAGGATTTGAGGGTTTGAGGAGTTGAGGATTTGAGGGTTTGAGGGTTGGGGATATGAGAGTTTGAGGATTTGAGGGTTTGAGGTTTGGGGATTTGAGGGTTTGAGGATTTGAGGGTTTGAGGGTTTGAGGATTTGAGGGTTTGAGGAGTTGAGGATTTGAGGGTTTGAGGGTTTGAGGATTTGAGGGTTTGAGGGTTTGAGGAGTTGAGGAGTTGAGGATTTGAGGGTTTGAGTGTTTGAGGGTTGGGGATTTGAGGGTTTGAGGGTTGAGGAGTTGAGGGTTTGAGGATTTGAGGGTTTGAGGGTTTGAAGATTTGAGGGTTTGAGGGTTTGAGGATTTGAGGGTTTGAGGGTTTGAGGAGTTGAGGATTTGAGGGTTTGAGGATTTGAGGGTTTGAGGATTTGAGGGTTTGAGGAGTTGAGGATTTGAGGATTTGAGGGTTTGAGGGTTTGAGGAGTTGAGGAGTTGAGGGTTTGAGGGTTTGAGGATTTGAGGGTTTGTGGGTTTGAGGATTTGAGGGTTTGAGGGTTTGAGGATTTGAGGGTTTGAGGAGTTGAGGGTTTGAGGAGTTGAGGAGATTTACCAGAATGTTGCCTGGTATGGACGGCATTAGCTATGAGGAGCGGTTGGATAAATTCGGTCTGTTCTCACTGGAACGACGGAGGTTGAGAGGCGATCGGGGTCTACAAGATTATGAGGGGCATAGACAGAGTGGATAGTCAGAGGCTCTTTCCTCGGGTAGGAGAGACAAGGACCAGGGGACATAGGTTTAAAGTGCATGGGGAAAAGTTCAGATCAAATGTGTGAGGCAAGTTTTTTACACAGAGGGTGGTAAATGTATGGAAAATGCTGCCTGGGGAGGTGGTTGGAGCAGGTACGCAAACACAGGGAGAATGTGCAAACTCCACAAGGACAGTGACCCAGAGCCGGGATTGAGGATTTGAGGGTATAAGGGTTGAGGATTTGAGGGTTGAGGATTTGAGGGTTTAAGGGTTGAGGATTTAAGGGTTTGAGGATTTGAGGGTTTGAGGATTTGACGGTTTGAGGGTTGAGGATTTGAGGGTTTGAGGGTTGAGGGTTTAAGGGTTTGAGGGGTTGAGGGTTTGAGGGTTGAGGATTTGAGGGTTTGAGGAGTTGAGGATTTGAGGGTTTGAGGGGTTGAGGAGTTGAGGATTTGAGGGGTTGAGGGTTTGAGGGTTTGAGGATTTGAGGGTTTGAGGGGTTGAGGGTTGAGGAGTTGAGGATTTGAGGGGTTAAGGGTTTGAGGATTTGAGGGTTTGAGGAGTTGAGGATTTGAGGGTTTGAGGGTTTGAGGGTTGAGGATTTGAGGGTTTGAGGGTTTGAGGAGTTGAGGATTTGAGGGTTTGAGGGGTTGAGGGTTGAGGAGTTGAGGATTTGAGGGGTTGAGGGTTTGAGGGTTGAGGATTTGAGGGGTTGAGGGTTGAGGAGTTGAGGATTTGAGGGGTTAAGGGTTTGAGGGTTTGAGGATTTGAGGGTTTGAGGGGTTGAGGAGTTGAGGATTTGAGGGTTTGAGGGTTGAGGAGTTGAGGATTTGAGGGTTGAGGATTTGAGGGTTTGAGGAGTTGGGGATTTGAGGGTTTGAGGGGTTGAGGAGTTGAGGATTTGAGGGTTGGAGGAGTTGGGGATTTGGGGATTTGAGGGTTTGAGGGGTTGAGGAGTTGAGGATTTGAGGGGTTAAGGGATTGAGGGTTTGAGGATTTGAGGGTTTGAGGGGTTGAGGATTTGAGGGTTTGAGGGTTGAGGAGTTGAGGATTTGAGGGTTTGAGGGTTGAGGATTTTAGGGTTTGAGGAGTTGGGGATTTGAGGATTTGAGGGTTTGAGGGGTTGAGGAGTTGAGGATTTGAGGAGTTGGGGATTTGGGGATTTGAGGGTTTGAGGGTTGAGGATTTGAGGGTTTGAGGAGTTGGGGATTTGAGGGTTTGAGGGTTTGAGGAGTTGAGGGTTTGAGGATTTGAGGGTTTGAGGATTTGAGGATTTGAGGGTTTGAGGGTTTGAGGGTTGGGGATTTGTGGGTTTGAGGGTTGGGGATTTGAGGGTTTGAGGATTTGAGGATTTGAGGGGTTGAGGGTTGAGGAGTTGAGGGTTTGAGGATTTGAGGGGTTGAGGGTTGAGGAGTTGAGGGTTTGAGGGTTGGGGATTTGAGGGTTTGAGGGTTTGAGTATTTGAGGGGTTGAGGGTTGAGGGTTTGAGGGGTTGGGGATTTGAGGGTTTGAGGGTTTGAGGATTTGAGGATTTGAGGAGTTGAGGGTTTGAGGGTTGGGGATTTGAGGGTTTGAGGGTTTGGGGATTTGAGGATTTGAGGATTTGAGGGTTTGAGGGTTGAGGAGTTGAGGGTTTGAGGATTTGAGGGGTTGAGAGGTTGGGGATTTGGGGATTTGAGGGTTTGAGGGTTGAGGATTTGAGAGTTTGAGGATTTGAGGGTTTGAGGGTTTGAGGAGTTGAGGATTTGAGGGTTTGAGGGTTTGAGGATTTGAGGATTTGTGGGTTTGAGGGTTGAGGATTTGAAGGTTTGAGGGTTGAGGATTTGGGGATTTGGGGATTTGAGGGTTTGAGGGTTGAGGATTTGAGGGTTTGAGGATTTGAGGATTTGAGGGGTTGAGGGTTGAGGAGTTGAGGGTTTGAGGGGTTGGGGATTTGAGGGTTTGAGGGTTTGAGGATTTGAGGATTTGAGGATTTGAGGAGTTGAGGGTTTGAGGGTTTGAGGGTTGGGGATTTGAGGATTTGAGGGGTTGGGGATTTGAGGATTTGAGGGTTTGAGGGTTGAGGAGTTGAGGGTTTGAGGATTTGAGGGGTTGAGGGGTTGGGGATTTGGGGATTTGAGGGTTTGAGGGTTGAGGATTTGAGGGTTTGAGGATTTGAGGGTTTGAGGGTTTGAGGAGTTGAGGATTTGAGGGTTTGAGGATTTGAGGGTTTGAGGGTTTGAGGAGTTGAGGATTTGAGTGTTTGAGGGTTTGAGTATTTGAGGATTTGAGGGTTTGAGGGTTTGAGGGTTGAGGATTTGAGGGGTTGAGGGGTTGGGGATTTGGGGATTTGAGGGTTTGAGGGTTGAGGATTTGATGGTTTGAGGATTTGAGGGTTTGAGGAGTTGAGGATTTGAGGGTTTGAGGGTTGAGGAGTTGGGGATTTGGGGATTTGAGGGTTTGAGGGTTGAGGATTTGAGGGTTTGAGGATTTGAGGGTTTGAGGAGTTGAGGATTTGAGTGTTTGAGGGTTTGAGGATTTGAGGATTTGAGGGTTTGAGGATTTGAGGATTTGAGGATTTGAGGGGTTGAGGATCTAAGCATTTGAGGATTTGAGGGTTTGAGGATTTGAGGATTTGAGGGGTTGAGGATTTGAGGATTTGAGGGTTTGAGGGTTTGAGGATTTGAGGATTTGAGTGGTTGAGGATTTGAGGATTTGAGGGTTTGAGGATTTGAGGATTTGAGGGTTTGAGGGCTTGAGGATTTGAGGGTTTGAGGAGTTGAGGGTTTGAGGGGTTGAGGGCTGGGAATTTGAGGGTTTGAGGAGTTGAGGATTTGAGGGTTTGAGTGTTGGGGATTTGAGGGTTTGAGGATTTGAGGGTTTGAGGGTTGGGGATTTGAGGGTTTGAGGATTTGAGGGTTTGAGGGTTTGAGGATTTGAGGGTTTGAGGAGTTGAGGAGTTGAGGATTTGGGGGTTTGAGGGTTTGAGGATTTGAGGGTTTGAGGAGTTGAGGATTTGAGGGTTTGAGGGTTGGGGATTTGAGAGTTTGAGGATTTGAGGGTTTGAGGTTTGGGGATTTGAGGGTTTGAGGATTTGAGGGTCTGAGGGTTTGAGGATTTGAGGGTTTGAGGAGTTGAGGATTTGAGGGTTTGAGGGTTTGAGGATTTGAGGGTTTGAGGGTTTGAGGAGTTGAGGAGTTGAGGATTTGAGGGTTTGAGGGTTTGAGGGTTGGGGATTTGAGGGTTTGAGGGTTTGAGGGTTGAGGAGTTGAGGGTTTGAGGATTTGAGGGTTTGAGGGTTTGAAGATTTGAGGGTTTGAGGGTTTGAGGATTTGAGGGTTTGAGGGTTTGAGGAGTTGAGGATTTGAGGGTTTGAGGATTTGAGGGTTTGAGGATTTGAGGGTTTGAGGAGTTGAGGATTTGAGGATTTGAGGGTTTGAGGGTTTGAGGAGTTGAGGAGTTGAGGGTTTGAGGGTTTGAGGATTTGAGGGTTTGTGGGTTTGAGGATTTGAGGGTTTGAGGGTTTGAGGATTTGAGGGTTTGAGGAGTTGAGGGTTTGAGGAGTTGAGGAGATTTACCAGAATGTTGCCTGGTATGGAGGGCATTAGCTATGAGGAGCGGTTGGATAAATTCGGTCTGTTCTCACTGGAACGACGGAGGTTGAGACGCGATCGGGGTCTACAAGATTATGAGGGGCATAGACAGAGTGGATAGTCAGAGGCTCTTTCCTCGGGTAGGAGAGACAAGGACCAGGGGACATAGGTTTAAAGTGCATGGGGAAAAGTTCAGATCAAATGTGTGAGGCAAGTTTTTTACACAGAGGGTGGTAAATGTATGGAAAATGCTGCCTGGGGAGGTGGTTGGAGCAGGTACGCAAACACAGGGAGAATGTGCAAACTCCACACGGACAGTGACCCAGAGCCGGGTTTGAGGATTTGAGGAGTTGAGGATTTGAGGATTTGAGGATTTGAGGATTTGAGGGTTGAGGATTTGAGGGTTGAGGATTTGAGGGTTGGGGATTTGAGGGTTTGAGGATTTGAGGGTTGAGGGGTTGAGGGTTTGGGGATTTGAGGGTTGAGGATTTGAGGAGTTGAGGAGTTGAGGGTTTGAGGGTTTGAGGGCTGGGGATTTGAGGATTTGAGGATTTGAGGGTTTGAGGATTTGAGGGTTTGAGGGATGGGGATTTGAGGAATTGAGGATTTGAGGGTTTGAGGGTTTGAGGAGTTGAGGATTTGAGGGTTTGAGGAGTTGAGGAGTTGAGGAGTTGATGATTTGAGGGTTTGAGGGTTTGAGGATTTGAGGGTTTGAGGAGTTGAGGAGTTGAGGATTTGAGGGTTTGAGGGTTGGGGATTTGAAGGTTTGAGGATTTGAGGGTTTGAGGGTTGGGGATTTGAGGGTTTGAGGATTTGAGGGTTTGAGGGTTTGAGGATTTGAGGGTTTGAGGAGTGAGGAGTTGAGGATTTGAGGGTTTGAGGATTTGAGGGTTTGTGGGTTTGAGGAGTTGAGGATTTGAGGGTTTGAGTGTTGGGGGTTTGAGGGTTTGAGTGTTGAGGAGTTGAGGGTTTGAGGATTTGAGGATTTGAGGGTTTGAGGATTTGAGGGTTTGAGGGTTTGAGGATTTGAGGGTTTGAGGAGTTGAGGATTTCAGGGTTTGAGGATTTGAGGGTTTGAGGGTTTGAGGGTTTGAGGATTTGAGGATTTGAGGGTTTGAGGAGTTGAGGGTTTGAGGATTTGAGGGTTTGAGGATTTGAGGAGTTGAGGATTTGAGGGTTTGAGGGTTTGAGGATTTGAGGGTTTGAGGGTTTGAGGATTTGAGGGTTTGAGGGTTTGAGGATTTGAGGGTTTGAGGAGTTGAGGGTTTGAGGAGTTGAGGAGTTGAGGATTTGAGGGTTTGAGGATTTGAGGCTTTGAGAGTTTGAGGATTTGAGGGATTGAGGAGTTGAGGATTTGAGGGTTTGAGGGTTTGAGAATTTGAGGGTTTGAGGATTTGAGGGTTCGAGGATTTGAGGATTTGAGGGTTTGAGGATTTGAGGGTTTGAGGATTTGAGGGCTTGAGGAGTTGTGGATTTGAGGGTTTGAGGATTTGAGGGTTTGAGGATTTGAGGGTTTGAGGGTTTGAGGATTTGAGGATTTGAGGATTTGAGGGTTTGAGGGTTTGAGGATTTGAGGGTTTGAGGATTTGAGGGTTTGAGGGTTTGAGGATTTGAGGGTTTGAGGGTTTGAGGATTTGAGGGTTTGAGGAGTTGAGGAGTTGAGGATTTGAGGGTTTGAGGGTTGGGGATTTGAGGGTTTGAGGATTTGAGGGTTTGAGGGTTGGGGATTTGAGGAATTGAGGATTTGAGGGTTTGAGGGTTTGAGGATTTGAGGGTTTGAGGGTTGGAGGATTTGAGGGTTTGAGGAGTTGAGGATTTGAGGGTTTGAGGGTTTGAGGATTTGAGGGTTTGAGGAGTTGAGGAGTTGAGGATTTGAGGGTTTGAGGGTTGGGGATTTGAGGGTTTGAGGATTTGAGGGTTTGAGGGTTGGGGATTTGAGGGTTTGAGGGTTTGAGGAGTTGTGGATTTGAGGGTTTGAGGGTTGGGGATTTGAGGGTTTGAGGGTTCAGGAGCTGAGGGTTTGAGGATTTGAGGGTTTGAGGGTTTGAGGATTTGAGGGTTTGAGGGTTTGAGGATTTGAGGGTTTGAGGAGTTGAGGATTTGAGGGTTTGAGGATTTGAAGGTTTGAGGGTTTGAGGGTTTGATGATTTGAGGATTTGAGGGTTTGAGGAGTTGAGGGTTTGAGGATTTGAGGGTTTGAGGGTTTGAGGAGTTGAGGGTTTGAGGGTTTGATGAATTGAGGGTTTGAGGGTTTGAGGAATTGAGGGTTTGAGGAATTGAGGGTTTGAGGGTTTGAGGATTTGAGGGTTTGAGGAGTTGAGGGTTTGAGGAGTTGAGGATTTGAGGGTTTGAGGATTTGAGGAATTGAGGATTTGAGGGTTTGAGGAGTTGAGGATTTGAGGGTTTGAAGAGTTGAGGATTTGAGGGTTTGAGGGTTTGAGGATTTGAGGGCTTGAGGATTTGAGGATTTGAGGGTTTGAGGGTTTGAGGATTTGAGGAGTTGAGGATTTGAGGGTTTGAGGGTTTGAGGATTTGAGGGTTTGAGGGTTTGAGGATTTGAGGGTTTGAGGATTTGAGGGTTTGAGGAGTTGAGGATTTGAGGGTTTGAGGATTTGAGGGTTTGAGGATTTGAGGGTTGAGGAGTTGAGGGTTTGAGGATTTGAGGGGTTGAGGGTTGAGGAGTTGAGGGTTTGAGGGTTGGGGATTTGAGGGTTTGAGGGTTTGAGTATTTGAGGGGTTGAGGGTTGAGGGTTTGAGGGGTTGGGGATTTGAGGGTTTGAGGGTTTGAGGATTTGAGGATTTGAGGAGTTGAGGGTTTGAGGGTTGGGGATTTGAGGGTTTGAGGGTTTGGGGATTTGAGGATTTGAGGATTTGAGGGTTTGAGGGTTGAGGAGTTGAGGGTTTGAGGATTTGAGGGGTTGAGAGGTTGGGGATTTGGGGATTTGAGGGTTTGAGGGTTGAGGATTTGAGAGTTTGAGGATTTGAGGGTTTGAGGGTTTGAGGAGTTGAGGATTTGAGGGTTTGAGGGTTTGAGGATTTGAGGATTTGTGGGTTTGAGGGTTGAGGATTTGAAGGTTTGAGGGTTGAGGATTTGGGGATTTGGGGATTTGAGGGTTTGAGGGTTGAGGATTTGAGGGTTTGAGGATTTGAGGATTTGAGGGGTTGAGGGTTGAGGAGTTGAGGGTTTGAGGGGTTGGGGATTTGAGGGTTTGAGGGTTTGAGGATTTGAGGATTTGAGGATTTGAGGAGTTGAGGGTTTGAGGGTTTGAGGGTTGGGGATTTGAGGATTTGAGGGGTTGGGGATTTGAGGATTTGAGGGTTTGAGGGTTGAGGAGTTGAGGGTTTGAGGATTTGAGGGGTTGAGGGGTTGGGGATTTGGGGATTTGAGGGTTTGAGGGTTGAGGATTTGAGGGTTTGAGGATTTGAGGGTTTGAGGGTTTGAGGAGTTGAGGATTTGAGGGTTTGAGGATTTGAGGGTTTGAGGGTTTGAGGAGTTGAGGATTTGAGTGTTTGAGGGTTTGAGTATTTGAGGATTTGAGGGTTTGAGGGTTTGAGGGTTGAGGATTTGAGGGGTTGAGGGGTTGGGGATTTGGGGATTTGAGGGTTTGAGGGTTGAGGATTTGAGGGTTTGAGGATTTGAGGGTTTGAGGAGTTGAGGATTTGAGGGTTTGAGGGTTGAGGAGTTGGGGATTTGGGGATTTGAGGGTTTGAGGGTTGAGGATTTGAGGGTTTGAGGATTTGAGGGTTTGAGGAGTTGAGGATTTGAGTGTTTGAGGGTTTGAGGATTTGAGGATTTGAGGGTTTGAGGATTTGAGGATTTGAGGATTTGAGGGGTTGAGGATCTAAGCATTTGAGGATTTGAGGGTTTGAGGATTTGAGGATTTGAGGGGTTGAGGATTTGAGGATTTGAGGGTTTGAGGGTTTGAGGATTTGAGGATTTGAGTGGTTGAGGATTTGAGGATTTGAGGGTTTGAGGATTTGAGGATTTGAGGGTTTGAGAGCTTGAGGATTTGAGGGTTTGAGGAGTTGAGGGTTTGAGGGGTTGAGGGCTGGGAATTTGAGGGTTTGAGGAGTTGAGGATTTGAGGGTTTGAGGGTTGGGGATTTGAGGGTTTGAGGATTTGAGGGTTTGAGGGTTGGGGATTTGAGGGTTTGAGGATTTGAGGGTTTGAGGGTTTGAGGATTTGAGGGTTTGAGGAGTTGAGGAGTTGAGGATTTGGGGGTTTGAGGGTTTGAGGATTTGAGGGTTTGAGGAGTTGAGGATTTGAGGGTTTGAGGGTTGGGGATTTGAGAGTTTGAGGATTTGAGGGTTTGAGGTTTGGGGATTTGAGGGTTTGAGGATTTGAGGGTCTGAGGGTTTGAGGATTTGAGGGTTTGAGGAGTTGAGGGTTTGAGGGTTTGAGGATTTGAGGGTTTGAGGGTTTGAGGAGTTGAGGAGTTGAGGATTTGAGGGTTTGAGGGTTTGAGGGTTGGGGATTTGAGGGTTTGAGGGTTTGAGGGTTGAGGAGTTGAGGGTTTGAGGATTTGAGGGTTTGAGGGTTTGAAGATTTGAGGGTTTGAGGGTTTGAGGATTTGAGGGTTTGAGGGTTTGAGGAGTTGAGGATTTGAGGGTTTGAGGATTTGAGGGTTTGAGGATTTGAGGGTTTGAGGAGTTGAGGATTTGAGGATTTGAGGGTTTGAGGGTTTGAGGAGTTGAGGAGTTGAGGGTTTGAGGGTTTGAGGATTTGAGGGTTTGTGGGTTTGAGGATTTGAGGGTTTGAGGGTTTGAGGATTTGAGGGTTTGAGGAGTTGAGGGTTTGAGGAGTTGAGGAGATTTACCAGAATGTTGCCTGGTATGGAGGGCATTAGCTATGAGGAGCGGTTGGATAAATTCGGTCTGTTCTCACTGGAACGACGGAGGTTGAGAGGCGATCGGGGTCTACAAGATTATGAGGGGCATAGACAGAGTGGATAGTCAGAGGCTCTTTCCTCGGGTAGGAGAGACAAGGACCAGGGGACATAGGTTTAAAGTGCATGGGGAAAAGTTCAGATC
Organism: Scyliorhinus torazame; assembly: GCF_047496885.1. Lineage (NCBI taxonomy): Eukaryota > Metazoa > Chordata > Chondrichthyes > Carcharhiniformes > Scyliorhinidae > Scyliorhinus > Scyliorhinus torazame. Next base: position 7,728,796 of record NC_092715.1, read on the forward strand.
AAATGTGTGAGGCAAGTTTTTTACACAGAGGGTGGTAAATGTATGGAAAATGCTGCCTGGGGAGGTGGTTGGAGCAGGTACGCAAACACAGGGAGAATGTGCAAACTCCACACGGACAGTGACCCAGAGCCGGGTTTGAGGATTTGAGGAGTTGAGGATTTGAGGATTTGAGGATTTGAGGATTTGAGGGTTGAGGATTTGAGGGTTGAGGATTTGAGGGTTGGGGATTTGAGGGTTTGAGGATTTGAGGGTTGAGGGGTTGAGGGTTTGGGGATTTGAGGGTTGAGGATTTGAGGAGTTGAGGAGTTGAGGGTTTGAGGGTTTGAGGGCTGGGGATTTGAGGATTTGAGGATTTGAGGGTTTGAGGATTTGAGGGTTTGAGGGATGGGGATTTGAGGAATTGAGGATTTGAGGGTTTGAGGGTTTGAGGAGTTGAGGATTTGAGGGTTTGAGGAGTTGAGGAGTTGAGGAGTTGATGATTTGAGGGTTTGAGGGTTTGAGGATTTGAGGGTTTGAGGAGTTGAGGAGTTGAGGATTTGAGGGTTTGAGGGTTGGGGATTTGAAGGTTTGAGGATTTGAGGGTTTGAGGGTTGGGGATTTGAGGGTTTGAGGATTTGAGGGTTTGAGGGTTTGAGGATTTGAGGGTTTGAGGAGTGAGGAGTTGAGGATTTGAGGGTTTGAGGATTTGAGGGTTTGTGGGTTTGAGGAGTTGAGGATTTGAGGGTTTGAGTGTTGGGGGTTTGAGGGTTTGAGTGTTGAGGAGTTGAGGGTTTGAGGATTTGAGGATTTGAGGGTTTGAGGATTTGAGGGTTTGAGGGTTTGAGGATTTGAGGGTTTGAGGAGTTGAGGATTTCAGGGTTTGAGGATTTGAGGGTTTGAGGGTTTGAGGGTTTGAGGATTTGAGGATTTGAGGGTTTGAGGAGTTGAGGGTTTGAGGATTTGAGGGTTTGAGGATTTGAGGAGTTGAGGATTTGAGGGTTTGAGGGTTTGAGGATTTGAGGGTTTGAGGGTTTGAGGATTTGAGGGTTTGAGGGTTTGAGGATTTGAGGGTTTGAGGAGTTGAGGGTTTGAGGAGTTGAGGAGTTGAGGATTTGAGGGTTTGAGGATTTGAGGCTTTGAGAGTTTGAGGATTTGAGGGATTGAGGAGTTGAGGATTTGAGGGTTTGAGGGTTTGAGGATTTGAGGGTTTGAGGATTTGAGGGTTCGAGGATTTGAGGATTTGAGGGTTTGAGGATTTGAGGGTTTGAGGATTTGAGGGCTTGTGAGGGTTTGAGGATTTGAGGGTTTGAGGATTTGAGGGCTTGAGGAGTTGTGGATTTGAGGGTTTGAGGATTTGAGGGTTTGAGGATTTGAGGGTTTGAGGGTTTGAGGATTTGAGGATTTGAGGATTTGAGGGTTTGAGGGTTTGAGGATTTGAGGGTTTGAGGATTTGAGGGTTTGAGGGTTTGAGGATTTGAGGGTTTGAGGGTTTGAGGATTTGAGGGTTTGAGGAGTTGAGGAGTTGAGGATTTGAGGGTTTGAGGGTTGGGGATTTGAGGGTTTGAGGATTTGAGGGTTTGAGGGTTGGGGATTTGAGGAATTGAGGATTTGAGGGTTTGAGGGTTTGAGGATTTGAGGGTTTGAGGGTTGGAGGATTTGAGGGTTTGAGGAGTTGAGGATTTGAGGGTTTGAGGGTTTGAGGATTTGAGGGTTTGAGGAGTTGAGGAGTTGAGGATTTGAGGGTTTGAGGGTTGGGGATTTGAGGGTTTGAGGATTTGAGGGTTTGAGGGTTGGGGATTTGAGGGTTTGAGGGTTTGAGGAGTTGTGGATTTGAGGGTTTGAGGGTTGGGGATTTGAGGGTTTGAGGGTTCAGGAGTTGAGGGTTTGAGGATTTGAGGGTTTGAGGGTTTGAGGATTTGAGGGTTTGAGGGTTTGAGGATTTGAGGGTTTGAGGAGTTGAGGATTTGAGGGTTTGAGGATTTGAAGGTTTGAGGGTTTGAGGGTTTGATGATTTGAGGATTTGAGGGTTTGAGGAGTTGAGGGTTTGAGGATTTGAGGGTTTGAGGGTTTGAGGAGTTGAGGGTTTGAGGGTTTGATGAATTGAGGGTTTGAGGGTTTGAGGAATTGAGGGTTTGAGGAATTGAGGGTTTGAGGGTTTGAGGATTTGAGGGTTTGAGGAGTTGAGGGTTTGAGGAGTTGAGGATTTGAGGGTTTGAGGATTTGAGGAATTGAGGATTTGAGGGTTTGAGGAGTTGAGGATTTGAGGGTTTGAGGAGTTGAGGATTTGAGGGTTTGAGGGTTTGAGGATTTGAGGGCTTGAGGATTTGAGGATTTGAGGGTTTGAGGGTTTGAGGATTTGAGGAGTTGAGGATTTGAGGGTTTGAGGGTTTGAGGATTTGAGGGTTTGAGGGTTTGAGGATTTGAGGGTTTGAGGATTTGAGGGTTTGAGGAGTTGAGGATTTGAGGGTTTGAGGATTTGAGGGTTTGAGGATTTGAGGGTTGAGGAGTTGAGGGTTTGAGGATTTGAGGGGTTGAGGGTTGAGGAGTTGAGGGTTTGAGGGTTGGGGATTTGAGGGTTTGAGGGTTTGAGTATTTGAGGGGTTGAGGGTTGAGGGTTTGAGGGGTTGGGGATTTGAGGGTTTGAGGGTTTGAGGATTTGAGGATTTGAGGAGTTGAGGGTTTGAGGGTTGGGGATTTGAGGGTTTGAGGGTTTGGGGATTTGAGGATTTGAGGATTTGAGGGTTTGAGGGTTGAGGAGTTGAGGGTTTGAGGATTTGAGGGGTTGAGAGGTTGGGGATTTGGGGATTTGAGGGTTTGAGGGTTGAGGATTTGAGAGTTTGAGGATTTGAGGGTTTGAGGGTTTGAGGAGTTGAGGATTTGAGGGTTTGAGGGTTTGAGGATTTGAGGATTTGTGGGTTTGAGGGTTGAGGATTTGAAGGTTTGAGGGTTGAGGATTTGGGGATTTGGGGATTTGAGGGTTTGAGGGTTGAGGATTTGAGGGTTTGAGGATTTGAGGATTTGAGGGGTTGAGGGTTGAGGAGTTGAGGGTTTGAGGGGTTGGGGATTTGAGGGTTTGAGGGTTTGAGGATTTGAGGATTTGAGGATTTGAGGAGTTGAGGGTTTGAGGGTTTGAGGGTTGGGGATTTGAGGATTTGAGGGGTTGGGGATTTGAGGATTTGAGGGTTTGAGGGTTGAGGAGTTGAGGGTTTGAGGATTTGAGGGGTTGAGGGGTTGGGGATTTGGGGATTTGAGGGTTTGAGGGTTGAGGATTTGAGGGTTTGAGGATTTGAGGGTTTGAGGGTTTGAGGAGTTGAGGATTTGAGGGTTTGAGGATTTGAGGGTTTGAGGGTTTGAGGAGTTGAGGATTTGAGTGTTTGAGGGTTTGAGTATTTGAGGATTTGAGGGTTTGAGGGTTTGAGGGTTGAGGATTTGAGGGGTTGAGGGGTTGGGGATTTGGGGATTTGAGGGTTTGAGGGTTGAGGATTTGAGGGTTTGAGGATTTGAGGGTTTGAGGAGTTGAGGATTTGAGGGTTTGAGGGTTGAGGAGTTGGGGATTTGGGGATTTGAGGGTTTGAGGGTTGAGGATTTGAGGGTTTGAGGATTTGAGGGTTTGAGGAGTTGAGGATTTGAGTGTTTGAGGGTTTGAGGATTTGAGGATTTGAGGGTTTGAGGATTTGAGGATTTGAGGATTTGAGGGGTTGAGGATCTAAGCATTTGAGGATTTGAGGGTTTGAGGATTTGAGGATTTGAGGGGTTGAGGATTTGAGGATTTGAGGGTTTGAGGGTTTGAGGATTTGAGGATTTGAGTGGTTGAGGATTTGAGGATTTGAGGGTTTGAGGATTTGAGGATTTGAGGGTTTGAGGGCTTGAGGATTTGAGGGTTTGAGGAGTTGAGGGTTTGAGGGGTTGAGGGCTGGGAATTTGAGGGTTTGAGGAGTTGAGGATTTGAGGGTTTGAGTGTTGGGGATTTGAGGGTTTGAGGATTTGAGGGTTTGAGGGTTGGGGATTTGAGGGTTTGAGGATTTGAGGGTTTGAGGGTTTGAGGATTTGAGGGTTTGAGGAGTTGAGGAGTTGAGGATTTGGGGGTTTGAGGGTTTGAGGATTTGAGGGTTTGAGGAGTTGAGGATTTGAGGGTTTGAGGGTTGGGGATTTGAGAGTTTGAGGATTTGAGGGTTTGAGGTTTGGGGATTTGAGGGTTTGAGGATTTGAGGGTCTGAGGGTTTGAGGATTTGAGGGTTTGAGGAGTTGAGGGTTTGAGGGTTTGAGGATTTGAGGGTTTGAGGGTTTGAGGAGTTGAGGAGTTGAGGATTTGAGGGTTTGAGGGTTTGAGGGTTGGGGATTTGAGGGTTTGAGGGTTTGAGGGTTGAGGAGTTGAGGGTTTGAGGATTTGAGGGTTTGAGGGTTTGAAGATTTGAGGGTTTGAGGGTTTGAGGATTTGAGGGTTTGAGGGTTTGAGGAGTTGAGGATTTGAGGGTTTGAGGATTTGAGGGTTTGAGGATTTGAGGGTTTGAGGAGTTGAGGATTTGAGGATTTGAGGGTTTGAGGGTTTGAGGAGTTGAGGAGTTGAGGGTTTGAGGGTTTGAGGATTTGAGGGTTTGTGGGTTTGAGGATTTGAGGGTTTGAGGGTTTGAGGATTTGAGGGTTTGAGGAGTTGAGGGTTTGAGGAGTTGAGGAGATTTACCAGAATGTTGCCTGGTATGGAGGGCATTAGCTATGAGGAGCGGTTGGATAAATTCGGTCTGTTCTCACTGGAACGACGGAGGTTGAGAGGCGATCGGGGTCTACAAGATTATGAGGGGCATAGACAGAGTGGATAGTCAGAGGCTCTTTCCTCGGGTAGGAGAGACAAGGACCAGGGGACATAGGTTTAAAGTGCATGGGGAAAAGTTCAGATCAAATGTGTGAGGCAAGTTTTTTACACAGAGGGTGGTAAATGTATGGAAAATGCTGCCTGGGGAGGTGGTTGGAGCAGGTACGCAAACACAGGGAGAATGTGCAAACTCCACACGGACAGTGACCCAGAGCCGGGTTTGAGGATTTGAGGAGTTGAGGATTTGAGGATTTGAGGATTTGAGGGTTGAGGATTTGAGGGTTGAGGATTTGAGGGTTGGGGATTTGAGGGTTTGAGGATTTGAGGGTTGAGGGGTTGAGGGTTTGGGGATTTGAGGGTTGAGGATTTGAGGAGTTGAGGAGTTGAGGGTTTGAGGGTTTGAGGGCTGGGGATTTGAGGATTTGAGGATTTGAGGGTTTGAGGATTTGAGGGTTTGAGGGATGGGGATTTGAGGAATTGAGGATTTGAGGGTTTGAGGGTTTGAGGAGTTGAGGATTTGAGGGTTTGAGGAGTTGAGGAGTTGAGGAGTTGATGATTTGAGGGTTTGAGGGTTTGAGGATTTGAGGGTTTGAGGAGTTGAGGAGTTGAGGATTTGAGGGTTTGAGGGTTGGGGATTTGAAGGTTTGAGGATTTGAGGGTTTGAGGGTTGGGGATTTGAGGGTTTGAGGATTTGAGGGTTTGAGGGTTTGAGGATTTGAGGGTTTGAGGAGTGAGGAGTTGAGGATTTGAGGGTTTGAGGATTTGAGGGTTTGTGGGTTTGAGGAGTTGAGGATTTGAGGGTTTGAGTGTTGGGGGTTTGAGGGTTTGAGTGTTGAGGAGTTGAGGGTTTGAGGATTTGAGGATTTGAGGGTTTGAGGATTTGAGGGTTTGAGGGTTTGAGGATTTGAGGGTTTGAGGAGTTGAGGATTTCAGGGTTTGAGGATTTGAGGGTTTGAGGGTTTGAGGGTTTGAGGATTTGAGGATTTGAGGGTTTGAGGAGTTGAGGGTTTGAGGATTTGAGGGTTTGAGGATTTGAGGAGTTGAGGATTTGAGGGTTTGAGGGTTTGAGGATTTGAGGGTTTGAGGGTTTGAGGATTTGAGGGTTTGAGGGTTTGAGGATTTGAGGGTTTGAGGAGTTGAGGGTTTGAGGAGTTGAGGAGTTGAGGATTTGAGGGTTTGAGGATTTGAGGCTTTGAGAGTTTGAGGATTTGAGGGATTGAGGAGTTGAGGATTTGAGGGTTTGAGGGTTTGAGGATTTGAGGGTTTGAGGATTTGAGGGTTCGAGGATTTGAGGATTTGAGGGTTTGAGGATTTGAGGGTTTGAGGATTTGAGGGCTTGAGGAGTTGTGGATTTGAGGGTTTGAGGATTTGAGGGTTTGAGGATTTGAGGGTTTGAGGGTTTGAGGATTTGAGGATTTGAGGATTTGAGGGTTTGAGGGTTTGAGGATTTGAGGGTTTGAGGATTTGAGGGTTTGAGGGTTTGAGGATTTGAGGGTTTGAGGGTTTGAGGATTTGAGGGTTTGAGGAGTTGAGGAGTTGAGGATTTGAGGGTTTGAGGGTTGGGGATTTGAGGGTTTGAGGATTTGAGGGTTTGAGGGTTGGGGATTTGAGGAATTGAGGATTTGAGGGTTTGAGGGTTTGAGGATTTGAGGTTTGAGGGTTGAGGATTTGAGGGTTTGAGGATTTGAGGGTTGAGGGTTTGAGGATTTGAGGGTTTGAGGGGTTGAGGAGTTGAGGATTTGAGGGTTTGAGGTTGGGATTTGAGGGTTTGAGGGTTTGAGGGTTTGAGGGTTGGGATTTGAGGGTTTGAGGGTTTGGAGTGGATTTGAGGGTTTGAGGTTGGGATTGAGGTTGAGTTGAGGATTTGAGGGTTTGAGGGTTTGAGGATTTGAGGGTTTGAGGGTTTGAGGATTTGAGGGTTTGAGGAGTTGAGGATTTGAGGGTTTGAGGATTTGAAGGTTTGAGGGTTTGAGGGTTTGATGATTTGAGGATTTGAGGGTTTGAGGAGTTGAGGGTTTGAGGATTTGAGGGTTTGAGGGTTTGAGGAGTTGAGGGTTTGAGGGTTTGATGAATTGAGGGTTTGAGGGTTTGAGGAATTGAGGGTTTGAGGAATTGAGGGTTTGAGGGTTTGAGGATTTGAGGGTTTGAGGAGTTGAGGGTTTGAGGAGTTGAGGATTTGAGGGTTTGAGGATTTGAGGAATTGAGGATTTGAGGGTTTGAGGAGTTGAGGATTTGAGGGTTTGAGGAGTTGAGGATTTGAGGGTTTGAGGGTTTGAGGATTTGAGGGCTTGAGGATTTGAGGATTTGAGGGTTTGAGGGTTTGAGGATTTGAGGAGTTGAGGATTTGAGGGTTTGAGGGTTTGAGGATTTGAGGGTTTGAGGGTTTGAGGATTTGAGGGTTTGAGGATTTGAGGGTTTGAGGAGTTGAGGATTTGAGGGTTTGAGGATTTGAGGGTTTGAGGATTTGAGGGTTTGAGGAGTTGAAGGTTTGAGGATTTGAGGGTTTGAGGGTATGAGGATTTGAGGGTTTGAGGATTTGAGGGTTTGGGGAGTTGAGGGTTTGTGGGTTTGAGGGTTTGAGGGTTTGAGGATTTCAGGATTTGAGGGTTTGAGGATTTGAGGATTTGAGGGTTGAGGATTTGAGGGTTGGGGATTTGAGGGTTTGAGGATTTGAGGGTTTGAGGATTTGAGGAGTTGAGGGTTTGAGGGTTTGAGGATTTGAGGGTTTGAGGATTTGAGGAGTTGAGGGTTTGAGGGTTTGAGGATTTGAGGGTTTGAGGATTTCAGGATTTGAGGGTTTGAGGATTTCAGGATTTGAGGGTTGAGGATTTGAGGATTGGAGGATTTGAGGGTTGAGGATTTGAGGGTTGAGGAATTGAGGGTTGGGGATTTGAGGGTTTGAGGATTTGAGGGTTGAGGGTTTGAGGATTTGAGGGTTGAGGATTTGAGGAGTTGAGGGTTTGAGGATTTGAGGGTTTGAGGGTTGGGGATTTGAGGATTTGAGGAGTTGAGGGTTGGGGATTTGAGGGTTTGAGGATTTGAGGGTTTGAGGGTTTGAGGATTTGAGGGTTTGAGGAGTTGAGGAGTTGAGGATTTGAGGGTTTGAGGGTTGGGGATTTGAGAGTTTGAGGATTTGAGGGTTTGAGGGTTGGGGATTTGAGGGTTTGAGGATTTGAGGGTTTGAGGGTTTGAGGATTTGAGGGTTTGAGGAGTTGAGGAGTTGAGGATTTGAGGGTTTGAGGGTTTGAGGATTTGAGGAGTTGAGGATTTGAGGGTTTGAGGAGTTGAGGATTTGAGGGTTTGAGGATTTGAGGGTTTGAGGGTTTGAGGATTTGAGGATTTGAGGGTTTGAGGAGTTGAGGGTTTGAGGATTTGAGGGTTTGAGGAGTTGAGGATTTGAGGGTTTGAGGATTTGAGGGTTTGAGGGTTTGAGGATTTGAGGGTTTGAGGGTTTGAGGGTTTGAGGAGTTAAGGGTTTGAGGAGTTGAGGATTTGAGGGTTTGAGGATTTGAGGGTTTGAGGATTTGAGGATTTGAGGGTTTGAGGAGTTGAGGAGTTGAGTGTTTGAGGGTTTGAGGATTTGAGGGTTTGAGGATTTGAGGGTTTGAGGTTTTGAGGATTTGATGATTTGAGTGTTGAGGATTTGAGGGTTTGAGGGTTGGTGATTTGAGGGTTTGAGGATTTGAGGGTTTGAGGATTTGAGGGTTTGAGGAGTTGAGGGTTTGAGGATTTGAGTGTTTGAGGATTTGAGGAGTTGAGGGTTTGAGGGTTTGAGGATTTGAGGGTTTGAGGATTTGAGGATTTGAGGGTTGAGGATTTGAGGATTTGAGGGTTGAGGATTTGAGGGTTGGGGATTTGAGGGTTTGAGGATTTGAGGATTTGAGGGTTGAGGGGTTGAGGGTTTGAGGATTTGAGGGTTGAGGATTTGAGGAGTTGAGGGTTTGAGGATTTGAGGGTTTGAGGGTTTGAGGGTTGGGGATTTGAGGAGTTGAGGATTTGAGGATTTGTGGGTTTGAGGAGTTGAGGATTTGAGGATTTGAGGGTTTGAGGAGTTGAGGGTTTGAGGGTTTGAGGATTTGAGGGTTTGAGGAGTTGAGGAGTTGAGGATTTGAGGGTTTGAGGGTTGGGGATTTGAGGGTTTGAGGGTTTGAGGGTTGGGGATTTGATGAATTGAGGATTTGAGGGTTTGAGGGTTTGAGGATTTGAGGGTTTGAGGGTTTGAGGATTTGAGGGTTTGTGGAGTTGGGAATTTGAGGGTTTGAGGGTTTGAGGAGTTGAGGAGTTGAGGATTTGAGGGTTTGAGGGTTGGGGATTTGAGGGTTTGAGGATTTGAGGGTTTGAGGGTTGGGGATTTGAGGGTTTGAGGATTTGAGGGTTTGAGGGTTTGAGGATTTGAGGGTTTGAGGAGTTGAGGAGTTGAGGATTTGAGGGTTTGAGGAGTTGAGGATTTGAAGGTTTGAGGGTTGGGGATTTGAGGGTTTGAGGATTTGAGGGTTGAGGAGTTGATGGTTTGAGGATTTGAGGGTTTGAGGGTTGAGGGTTTGAGGAGTTGAGGGTTGGGGATTTGTGGTTTGAGGGTTTGAGGATTTGAGGATTTGAGGGTTGAGGGTTTGAGGAGTTGAGGGTTGGGGATTTGTGGTTTGAGGGTTTGAGGATTTGAGGATTTGAGGGTTGAGGGTTTGAGGAGTTGAGGGTTGGGGATTTGAGGTTTGAGGGTTTGAGGGTTGAGGGTTTGAGGAGTTGAGGATTTGAGGGTTGAGTGTTTGAGGAGTTGAGGGTTTGAGGGTTGAGGGTTTGAGGAGTTGAGGGTTGGGGATTTGAGGTTTGAGGGTTGAGGGTTTGAGGAGTTGGGGATTTGAGGGTTGAGGGTTTGAGGAGTTGGGGATTTGAGGGTTGAGGGTTTGAGGAGTTGGGGATTTGAGGTTTGAGGGTTGAGGGTTTGAGGAGTTGGGGATTTGAGGGTTGAGGGTTGAGGGTTTGAGGAGTTGGGGGTTTGTGGGTTGAAGGTTTGAGGAGTTGAGGGTTGGGGATTTGTGTTTGAGGGTTTGAGGATTTGAGGATTTGAGGGTTGAGGTTATGAGGGTTGAGGGTTTGAGGGTTGAGGGTTTGAGGGTTTGAGGTTTGAGGGTTGAGGGTTGAGGGTTTGAGGGTTGAGGGTTTGAGGGTTTAGGGTTTGAGGGTTGAGGGTTGAGGGTTTGAGGGTTGAGGGTTTGAGGGTTTGAGGGTTGAGGGTTGAGGGTTTGAGGGTTGAGGGTTTGAGGGTTTGTGGTTTGAGGTTTGAGGGTTTGTGGTTTGAGGGTTTGAGGTTTGAGGGTTGAGGGTTTGAGGGTTTGAGGGTTTGAGGTTTGAGGGTTTGAGGTTTGAGGGTTTGAGGGTTTGAGGTTTGAGGGTTTGAGGGTTTGAGGGTTGAGGGTTTGAGGTTTGAGGGTTGAGGGTTTGAGGGTTTGTGGTTTGAGGGTTTGAGGGTTGAGGGTTTGAGGGTTTGAGGGTTTGAGGTTTGAGGGTTTGTGGGTTGAGGGTTGAGGGTTGAGGGTTTGAGGGTTTGAGGGTTTGAGGTTTGAGGGTTGAGGGTTTGAGGGTTTGAGGTTTGAGGTTTGAGGGTTGAGGGTTTGAGGGTTTGAGGTTTGAGAGTTTGAGGGTTGAGGGTTTGAGGTTTGAGGGTTGAGGGTTTGAGGGTTTGTGGTTTGAGGGTTTGAGGTTTGAGGGTTGAGGGTTTGAGGGTTTGAGGTTTGAGGGTTGAGGGTTTGAGGGTTGAGGGTTGAGGGTTTGAGGGTTTGAGGTTTGAGGGTTTGAGGGTTTGAGGGTTGAGGGTTTGAGGGTTTGAGGGTTTGTGGTTTGAGGGTTTGAGGTTTGAGGTTTGAGGGTTGAGGGTTGAGGGTTTGAGGGTTGAGGGTTGGGGATTTGAGGTTTGAGGGTTTGAGGGTTTGAGGTTTGAGGGTTTGAGGGTTTGAGGTTTGAGGGTTGAGGGTTTGAGGGTTGAGGGTTTGAGGGTTGAGGGTTGAGGGTTTGAGGGTTTGAGGGTTGAGGGTTTGAGGGTTGAGGGTTTGAGGGTTTGTGGTTTGAGGGTTTGAGGTTTGAGGGTTGAGGGTTTGAGGGTTGAGGGTTTGAGGGTTTGAGGGTTTGAGGGTTGAGGGTTTGAGGGTTGAGGGTTTGAGGGTTTGAGGGTTGAGGGTTTGAGGGTTTGAGGTTTGAGGGTTTGAGGGTTTGAGGGTTTGAGGGTTGAGGGTTGGGGATTTGAGGTTTGAGGGTTGAGGGTTGGGGTTTGAGGGTTGAGGGTTGGGGTTTGAGGGTTTGAGGGTTGAGGGGTTGAGGGTTGAGGGTTGAGGGTTGGGGTTTGAGGGTTGAGGGTTGGAGTTTGAGGGTTTGAGGGTTGAGGGTTGAGGGTTTGAGGGTTTGAGGGTTGAGGGTTGAGGTTTGAGGGTTGAGGGTTTGAGGGTTGAGGGTTGAGGGTTGAGGGTTTGAGGGTTGAGGGTTTGAGGGTTTGAGGGTTTGTGGTTTGAGGTTTGAGGGTTGAGGGTTTGAGGGTTGAGGGTTTGAGGGTTTGAGGGTTTGAGGGTTGAGGGTTTGAGGGTTGAGGGTTTGAGGGTTTGAGGGTTGAGGGTTTGAGGGTTTGAGGTTTGAGGGTTTGAGGGTTTGAGGGTTGAGGGTTGGGGATTTGAGGTTTGAGGGTTGAGGGTTGGGGTTTGAGGGTTGAGGGTTGGGGATTTGAGGTTTGAGGGTTGAGGGTTGGGGTTTGAGGGTTGAGGGTTGGGGTTTGAGGGTTTGAGGGTTGGAGTTTGAGGGTTTGAGGGTTGAGGGTTGAGGGTTTGAGGGTTTGAGGGTTGAGGGTTGAGGTTTGAGGGTTGAGGGTTGGGGTTTGAGGGTTGAGGGTTGGAGTTTGAGGGTTTGAGGGTTGAGGGTTTGAGGGTTTGAGGGTTGAGGGTTGGGGTTTGAGGGTTGAGGGTTTGAGGGTTGAGGGGTTGAGGGTTGAGGGTTGAGGGTTGAGGGTTGAGGGAGCAGCCGCGGGGGATTGCGGGGAGCTGGTTCCAGGTGAATCTCCGAGTTCAGGAGTTACCTCGTTAACAGTAACTGACTCGCTGGGGAGCGAGGCCCCGCCCCGTTGCCGGGGAAACCGGGACAACAGGGGGCGGGCCCGAATCTTGAGTGACACCGGGGCAGCCAATCAGCGGCCGGCCCAGACCGCGTCACCCGGCACCGCAACCAATCAGAGCGGAGGAGCCGCTGGAGACAGAGTCGGAGAAGGTGAGTGTGTGAGAGAGAAATAGAGAGATAGTGAGGGAGGGATAGTGAGGGAGAGATAGTGAGGGAGGGGTAGTGAGGGAGGGGTAGTGAGGGAGGGGTAGTGAGGGAGGGGTAGTGAGGGAGGGGTAGTGAGGGAGGGGTAGTGAGGGATAGTGAGTGAGGGGGAGGGAGAGAGGGAGGACGGAGGAAACAGTGAGGAGGGGGAGTGAGGGAGGGAGATAGTGAGGGAGGGGGAGAGAGATAATGAGAGAGGGGGGAGAAAGGAGAGAGGTAGAGGGGCGAGGGAGGGAGGAGAGGGAGAGTGAGGGGAGGGGGAGGGAGTGAGGGGGAGGGAGGGGGGGAGAGAGAGATAATGAGGGAGGGAGGGGGGAGAGAGGTAGAGGGGCGAGGGGAGGGAGAGGAGTGAGGGAGGAGGTTGGCAGAGAAGAGGATAGTGATAGAGGGGGTAGGAGGGAGAGAGGGGAAGGGGGAGAGGAGGGATGGGTAGTGAAAGGAGTGGGAGGGGGATGGAGGAGGGAGAGGGGAGGGGTGGCGAGGTAGGGGGAAGGTGAGGGAAGATAGAGAGAGACGGGATAGGAGGGGAGGGTCGAAAGAGAAGAGAGGGAGGAGGGTGAGGGAGAAGAGAGGGGGCAGAGGGCATTGAGGGAGACGAGGGGGTAGAGGACAGGGAGGGGGGGAGATGGAAGGGACACAGTTGTGTGTGTAGAGGGAGTAGAGTAGGGGGCTAAGTACGCAGCCTTGCGGGGCACCGGTGTTGAGGACTATTGTGGAGGAGGTGTTGTTGTTCATTCTTACTGATTGTGGTCTGTGGTCAGAAAATCGAGGATCCAGTTGCAGAGTGGGGAGCCAAGTCCTAGGTTTTGGAGCTTTGATATGAGCTTGGCTGGGAGTATGGTGTTGAAGGCGGAGCTGTAGTCAATAAATAGGAGTCTGATGTAGGCGTCCATAAGAAATAGGAGCAGAATTAGGCCACTTGGCCCATCGAGTCTGCTCCGCCATTCAATCATGGCTGATATTTTTCTCATCCGGTATGATGATGGTCTTCTTGAAGCAGGTGGGGACTTCGGAACAGAGTAGGGAGAGGTTGAAGATGTCCTCAACTGCCAGTTGGTACACGAAGGATCTGAGTGCACGGCCAGGGACCCTCTCCGGACCCGTCGCCTACCGAGGGTTCACTTTCAACTGGCTTCAACCAGTTTTCAAAGGCTAGAGTCAGACGTAAAAATCTGAGCCATCTTGCAGAGCTGGCTTTGTTTGCACTGGAGTGCTGACTTCAGGCTGCATTAGAGTGTTAAACTGGGAGTTCAGTGACTGAGGGGGTTTGGTGAGGAGGGAGCAAGGTGCTCCTTTCAATCCCTACATTTCCTCAAAGAGCGTGAGGGCAGCCAGGAGTTTACAAAGAGTGCAGCTGACTGGTAAGTGAGTCCTGGTGGGTGTTTTTCAAACAACATTCAATTGTTTTAGCAAGGGGAGGGACTTAGCTGATTTATTCAAGTTCGGAGAGAGCGAGCTGAGCAGTTCGGGAGAGAACCAGAGAGAGCTCGGGAACATAGAACGATACAGTGCAGTACAGGCCCTTCGGCCCACGATGTTGCACCGACATGGGAAGTCAAAAAACAAAAGCCATCCAACCTACACTATGCCATTATCATCCATATGCTTATCCAATAAACTTTTAAATGCCCTCAATGTTGGCGAGTTCACTACTATTGCAGGTAGGGCATTCCACGGCCTCACCACTCTTTGCGTAAAGAACCTACCTCTGACCTCTGTCCTATATCTATTACCCCTCAGTTTAAAGCTATGTCCCCTCGTGCCAGCCATTTCCATCCGTGGGAGAAGGCTCTCACTGTCCACCCTATCTAACCCCCTGATCATTTTGTATGCCTCTATTAAGTCTCCTCTTAACCTTCTTCTCTCCAACGAAAACAACCTCAAGTCCATCAGCCTTTCCTCATAAGATTTTCCCTCCATACCAGGCAACATCCTGATAAATCTCCTCTGCACCCGTTCCAAAGCTTCCACGTCCTTCCTATAATGAGGTGACCAGAACTGCACGCAATACTCCAAATGCGGCCGTACCAGAGTTCTGTACAGCTGCAACATGACCTCATGACTCCGGAACTCAATCCCTCTACCAATAAAGGCCAACACACCATAGGCCTTCTTCACAACCCACCATAGGCCTTCTTCACAACCCTATAAACCTGGGTGGCAACTTTCAGGGATCTATGTACATGGACACCGAGATCCCTCTGCTCATCCACACTTCCAAGAATTTTACCATTAGCCAAGTATTCCGCATTCCTGCTATTCCTTCCAAAGTGAATCACCTCACACTTCTCTACATTAAACTCCATTTGCCACCTCTCAGCCCAGCTCTGCAGCTTATCTATGTCCCTCTGTAACCTGCAACATCCTTCCGCACTGTCGACAACACCACCGACTTTAGTGTCGTCTGCAAATTTACTCACCCACCCTTCTGCGCCCTCCTCTAAGTCATTTATAAAAATGACAAACAGCAACGGCCCCAGAACAGATCCTTGTGGTACGCCACTTGTAACTGAGCTCCATTCTGAACATTTCCCATCAACCACCACCCTCTGTCTTCTTTCATCTAGCCAATTTCTGATCCACATCTCTAAATCACCCTCAATCCCCAGCTTCCGTATTTTCTGCAATAGCCTACCGTGGGGAACCTTATCAAACGCTTTACTGAAATCCATATACACCACATCAACTGCTCTACCCTCGTCTACCTGTTCAATCACCTTCTCAAAGAACTCGATAAGGTTTGTGAGGCATGACCTACCCTTCACAAAGCCATGCTGACTATCCCTAATCATATTATTCCTATCTAGATGGTTATAAATCTTGTCTCTTATAATCCCCTCCAAGACTTTACCCACAACAGACGTGAGGCTCACTGGTCTATAGTTGCCGGGGTTGTCTCTACTCCCCTTCTTGAACAAAGGGACCACAAGGAAGGAGTTTAATCGGAGAGAGCTCAGGAAGGTAGGAGTTTAACTGTAGAGAGTTCGGGAAGGTAGGCGTTTAACCGGAGAGAGTTCGGGAAGGTAGGAGTTTAACCGGAGAGGGCTCGGGAAGGTTGGGGTTTAACCGGAGACAGTTCGGGAAGGTAGGGGTTTAACCGGAGAGAGTTCGGGTAGGTAGGAGTTTAACCGGAGAGAGCTCGGGAAGGTTGGGGTTTAACCGGAGAGAGCTCAGGAAGGTAGGAGTTTAACTGTAGAGAGTTCGGGAAGGTAGGAGTTTTACCGGAGAGAGTTCGGGAAGGTAGGAGTTTAACCGGAGAGAGCTCGGGAAGGTAGGTGTTTAACCGGAGAGAGCTCGGGAAGGTTGGGGTTTAACCGGAGAGAGTTCGGGAAGGTAGGGGTTTAATCGGAGAGAGTTCGGGTAGGTAGGAGTTTAACCGGAGAGAGCTCGGGAAGGTAGGGGTTTAACCGGAGAGAGCTCGGGAAGGTAGGAGTTTAACCGGAGAGAGCTCGGGAAGGTTGGGGTTTAACCGGAGCTCGAGAAGGTTCGGGTTTAACCGGAGCTCGGGAAGGTAGGAGTTTAACTGGAGAGAGCTCGGGAAGGTAGGAGTTTAACCGGAGAGAGCTCGGGAAGGTCGGAGTTTAACCGGAGAGAGCTCGGGAAGGTAGGAGATTAACCGAAGCTCGGGAAGGTAGGAGTTTAACCGGAGCTCGGGAAGGTAGGAGTTCAACCGAAGCTCGGGAAGGTCGGAGTTTAACCGGAGAGAGTTCGGGAAGGTCGGAGTTTAACCGGAGAGAGCTCGGGAAGGTAGGTGTTTAACCGGAGAGAGTTCGGGAAGGTCGGAGTTTAACCGGAGAGAGCTCGGGAAGATAGGAGTTTAACCGGAGAGAGCTCGGGAAGGTAGGAGTTTAACCGGAGAGAGCTCGGGAAGGTAGGAGTTTAACCAGAGAGAGCTCGGGAAGGTAGGAGTTTAACCGGAGAGCGGGAAGGAAGGAGTTTAACCGGTGCTCGGGAAGATAGGAGTTTAACCGGAGAGAGCTCGGGATGGTAGGAGTTTAACCGAAGCTCGGGAAGATAGGAGTTTAACCGGAGCTCGGGAAGGTAGGAGTTTAACCGGAGCTCGGGAAGGTCGGAGTTTAACCGGAGAGAGTTCGGGAAGGTCGGAGTTTAACCGGAGAGAGCTCGGGAAGGTAGGAGTTTAACCAGAGAGAGTTCGGGAAGGTAGGAGTTTAACCGGAGAGAGCTCGGGAAGGTTGGGGTTTAACCGGAGAGAGTTCGGGTAGGTAGGAGTTTAACTGGAGAGAGCTCAGGAAGGTAGGGGTTTAACCGGAGAGAGCTCGGGAAGGTTGGGGTTTAACCGGAGCTCGGGAAGGTAGGAGTTTAACTGGAGAGAGCTCGGGAAGGTAGGAATTTAACCGGAGAGAGCTCGGGAAGGTAGGAGTTTAACTGGAGAGAGGTCCGGAAGGTAGGAGTTTAACTGGAGAGAGCTCGGGAAGGTAGGAGTTTAACCAGAGAGAGCTCGGGAAGGTTGGAGTTTAACTGGAGAGAGCTCGGGAAGGTAGGAGTTTAACCGGAGCGAGCTCGGGAAGGGGAGAGCTCGGGAAGGTGGGAGTTTAACCGTAGAGAGCTCGGGAAGGGAGGAGTTTAACCGTAGAGAGCTCGGGAAGGTAGGAGTTTAACCGGAGAGAGCTCGGGAAGGTAGGAGATTAACCGAAGCTCGGGAAGGTAGGAGTTTAACCGGAGCTCGGGAAGGTAGGAATTCAATCGAAGCTCGGGAAGGTCGGAGTTTAACCGAAGAGAGTTCGGGAAGGTCGGAGTTTAACCGTAGAGAGCTCGGGAAGGTAGGAGTTTAACCGGAGAGAGCTCGGGAAGGTCGGAGTTTAACCGGAGAGAGCTCGGGAAGATAGGAGTTTAACCGGAGAGAGCTCGGGAAGGTAGGAGTTTAACCGGAGAGAGCTCGGGAAGGTAGGAGTTTAACCAGAGAGAGCTCGGGAAGGTAGGAGTTTAACCGGAGAGCGGGAAGGAAGGAGTTTAACCGGTGCTCGGGAAGATAGGAGTTTAACCGGAGAGAGCTCGGGATGGTAGGAGTTTAACCGAAGCTCGGGAAGGTAGGAGTTTAACCGGAGCTCGGGAAGGTCGGAGTTTAACCGGAGAGAGTTCGGGAAGGTCGGATTTTAACCGGAGAGAGCTCGGGAAGGTAGGAGTTTAACCAGAGATAGCTCGGGAAGGTAGGAGTTTAACCGGAGAGAGCTCGGGAAGGTAGGGGTTTAACCAGAGAGAGCTCGGGAAGGTAGGAGTTTAACCTGATCTCGGGAAGGTAGGAGTTTAACCGGAGAGCGGGAAGGAAGGAGTTTAACCGGTGCTCGGGAAGGTAGGAGTTTAACTGGAGAGCGGGAAGGTAGGAGTTTAACCGGAGAGAGCTCGGGAAGGTAGGAGTTTAACCAGAGAGAGCTCGGGAAGGTAGGAGTTTGACCTGATCTCGGGAAGGTAGGAGTTTAACCGGAGAGCGGGAAGGAAGGAGTTTAACCAGTGCTCGGGAAGGTAGGAGTTTAACCGGAGAGCGGGAAGGAAGGAGTTTAACCGGTGCTCGGGAATGTAGGAGTTTAACCGGAGAGCGGGAAGGTAGGAGTTTAACCGGAGAGGGCTCGGGAAGGTAGGAGTTTAACCGGAGCGAGCTAGGGAAGATAGGAGTTTAACCGGAGAGCGGGAAGGTAGGAGTTTAACCGGAGCGAGCTAGGGTAGGTAGGAGTTTAACCGGAGAGAGTTCGGGAAGATAGGAGTTTAACCGGAGAGCGGGAAGGTAGGAGTTTCACCGGAGCGAACTCGGGATGGTAGGAGTTTAACCGGAGCTCGTGAAGGTAGGAGTTTAACCGGAGAGAGCTCGGGAAGGTCGGAGTTTAACCGGAGAGAGCTCGGGAAGGTAGGAGTTTAACCGGAGAGAGCTCGGGAAGGTAGGAGTTTAACCGGAGAGAGCTCGGGAAGGTCGGAGTTTAACCGGAGAGAGCTCGGGAAGGTAGGAGTTTAACCGGAGAGAGTTCGGGAAGGTAGGAGTTTAACCAGAGAGAGCTCGGGAAGGTAGGATTTTAACCAGAGAGAGCTCGGGAAGGTAGGAGTTTAACCGGAGAGAGTTCGGGAAGGTAGGAGTTTAACCAGAGAGAGCTCGGGAAGGTAGGAGTTTACCCGGAGAGAGCTCGGGAAGGTAGGAGTTTAACCAGAGAGAGCTCGGGAAGGTAGGAGTTTAACCAGAGAGAGCTCGGGAAGGTAGGAGTTTAACCAGAGAGAGCTCGGGAAGGTAGGAGTTTAACCTGATCTCGGGAAGGTAGGAGTTTAACCGGTGCTCGGGAAGGTAGGAGTTAAACCGGAGAGCGGGAAGGTAGGAGTTTCACCGGAGAGAGCTCGGGAAGGTAGGAGTTTAACCGGAGAGAGCTCGGGAAGGTTGGGGTTTAACCGGAGCTCGAGAAGGTTGGGGTTTAACCGGAGCTCGGGAAGGTAGGAGTTTAACTGGAGAGAGCTCGGGAAGGTAGGAGTTTAACCGGAGAGAGCTCGGGAAGGTTGGAGTTTAACTGGAGAGAGCTCGGGAAGGTAGGAGTTTAACCGGAGCGAGCTCGGGAAGGGGAGAGCTCGGGAAGGTGGGAGTTTAACCGTAGAGAGCTCGGGAAGGTAGGAGTTTAACCGTAGAGGGCTCGGGAAGGTAGGAGTTTAACCGGAGAGAGCTCGGGAAGGTAGGAGATTAACCGAAGCTCGGGAAGGTAGGAGTTTAACCGGAGCTCGGGAAGGTAGGAGTTCAACCGAAGCTCGGGAAGGTCGGAGTTTAACCGGAGAGAGTTCGGGAAGGTCGGAGTTTAACCGGAGAGAGCTCGGGAAGATAGGAGTTTAACCGGAGAGAGCTCGGGAAGGTAGGAGTTTAACCGGAGAGAGCTCGGGAAGGTAGGAGTTTAACCAGAGTGAGCTCGGGAAGATAGGAGTTTAACCGGAGAGAGCTCGGGATGGTAGGAGTTTAACCGAAGCTCGGGAAGGTAGGAGTTTAACCGGAGCTCGGGAAGGTAGGAGTATAACCGGAGCTCGGGAAGGTCGGAGTTTAACCGGAGAGAGTTCGGGAAGGTCGGAGTTTAACCGGAGAGAGCTCGGGAAGGTAGGAGTTTAACCAGAGAGAGCTCGGGAAGGTAGGAGTTTAACCGGAGAGAGCTCGGGAAGGTAGGGGTTTAACCAGAGAGAGCTCGGGAAGGTAGGAGTTTAACCTGATCTCGGGAAGGTAGGAGTTTAACCGGAGAGCGGGAAGGAAGGAGTTTAACCGGAGCTCGGGAAGGTAGGAGTTTAACCGGAGAGCGGGAAGGTAGGAGTTTAACCGGAGAGAGCTCGGGAAGGTAGGAGTTTAACCAGAGAGAGCTCGGGAAGGTAGGAGTTTGACCTGATCTCGGGAAGGTAGGAGTTTAACCGGAGAGCGGGAAGGAAGGAGTTTAACCGGAGCTCGGGAAGGTAGGAGTTTAACCGGAGAGCGGGAAGGTAGGAGTTTAACCGGAGAGGGCTCGGGAAGGTAGGAGTTTAACCGGAGAGAGCTCGGGAAGATAGGAGTTTAGCCGGAGAGCGGGAAGGTAGGAGTTTAACCAGAGAGAGCTAGGGAAGGTAGGAGTTTAACCGGAGCGAGCTGGGGAAGGTAGGAGTTTAACCGGAGCGAGCTAGGGAAGATAGGAGTTTAAGCGGAGAGCGGGAAGGTAGGAGTTTAACCGGAGCGAGCTAGGGTAGGTAGGAGTTTAACCGGAGAGAGTTCGGGAAGATAGGAATTTAACCGGAGAGCGGGAAGGTAGGAGTTTCACCGGAGCGAGCTCGGGAAGGTAGGAGTTTAACCGGAGAGAGCTCGGGAAGGTAGGAGTTTAACCGGAGAGAGCTCGGGAAGGTCGGAGTTTAACCGGAGAGAGCTCGGGAAGGTAGGAGTTTAACCGGAGAGAGCTCGGGAAGGTCGGAGTTTAACCGGAGAGAGCTCG
Source organism: Scyliorhinus torazame (assembly GCF_047496885.1). NCBI lineage: Eukaryota > Metazoa > Chordata > Chondrichthyes > Carcharhiniformes > Scyliorhinidae > Scyliorhinus > Scyliorhinus torazame. The sequence continues at coordinate 7,748,803 of NC_092715.1, forward strand.
GGAAGGTAGGAGTTTAACCGGAGAGAGTTCGGGAAGGTAGGAGTTTAACCAGAGAGAGCTCGGGAAGGTAGGATTTTAACCAGAGAGAGCTCGGGAAGGTAGGAGTTTAACCGGAGAGAGCTCGGGAAGGTAGGAGTTTAACCAGTGAGAGCTCGGGAAGGTAGGAGTTTACCCGGAGAGAGCTCGGGAAGGTAGGAGTTTAACCAGAGAGAGCTCGGGAAGGTAGGAGTTTAACCAGAGAGAGCTCGGGAAGGTCGGAGTTTAACCAGAGAGAGCTCGGGAAGGTAGGAGTTTAACCTGATCTCGGGAAGGTAGGAGTTTAACCGGAGAGCGGGAAGGAAGGAGTTTAACCGGTGCTCGGGAAGGTAGGAGTTTAACCGGAGAGCGGGAAGGTAGGAGTTTAACCGGAGAGAGCTCGGGAAGGTAGGTGTTTAACCGGAGAGAGCTCGGGAAGATAGGAGTTTAGCCGGAGAGTGGGAAGGTAGGAGTTTAACCAGAGAGAGCTAGGGAAGGTAGGAGTTTAACCGGAGCGAGCTGGGGAAGGTAGGAGTTTAACCGGAGCGAGCTAGGGAAGATAGGAGTTTAACCGGAGAGCGGGAAGGTAGGGGTTTAACCGGAGAGAGCTAGGGAAGGTGGGAGTTTAACCGGAGCGAGCTCGGGAAGGTAGGAGTTTAACCGGAGCGAGCTAGGGAAGGTAGGAGTTTAACCGGAGCGAGCTAGGGAAGGTAGGATTTTAACCGGAGAGAGCTCGGGAAGGTTGGGGTTTAACCGGAGAGAGCTCGGGAAGATAGGAGTTTAACCGGAGAGCGGGAAGGTAGGAATTTCACCGGAGCGAGCTCGGGAAGGTGGGAGTTTAACCGGAGCGAGCTCGGGAAGGTAGGATTTTAACCGGAGCGAGCTAAGGATGGTAGGAGTTTAACCGGAGAGAGCTCAGGAAGGTTGGGGTTTAACCGGAGAGAGCTCGGGAAGGTTGGGGTTTAACCGGAGAGAGCTAGGGAAGGTTGGGGTTTAACCGGAGAGAGCTCGGGAAGGTAGGAGTTTAACCGGAGAGAGCTCAGGAAGGTAGGAGTTTAACCGGAGAGAGCTCGGGAAGGTTGGGGTTTAACCGGAGAGAGCTCGGGAAGGTAGGAGGTTTAAAGAAAGAACAGTACCGCACAGGAACAGGCCCTTCGGCCCTCCAAGCCAGTACTGGTCATGATACCAACCTTGGCCAAAACTCTCAGCACTTCCTTGTGCCGTATCCCTCTATCCCCATCCTGTCCATGTATTTGTCAAGATGCCCTTTGAACGACGTTAATGTATCTGCTTTCACAACCTCCCCTGGCAACGCGTTCCAGGCACTCACCACCCTCTGTGTAAAAAACCTGCCTCGCACATCCCCTCTAAATTTTGCCCACGGACCATAAACCTATCTCCCTGGTGACTGACCCCTCCACCCTGGGAAAGAGTGCCTGCCCATCCACTCTATCCATGCCCCTCACAATCTTGTAGATCTCTATCAGGTCACCCCCCAAACTTCGTCATTCTGATGAAAACAGTCCGAGTCTATTCAGTCTCTCCACATAGCTAACACCCTACAGACCAGGCAACACCCTGGTAAACCTCCTCTGCACCCTCTCCAAAGCCTCCACATCCTCTGATAGTGTGGCGACCAGAATTGTGCGCAATATTCCAAGTGCGGCCTGACCAAGGATCTATGTAACTGTAGCATGACTTGCCAGTTTTTATACTCGATGCCACATCCAATAAAGGCAAGCATTCCATATGCTTTATTTACTATCTTGTCCACTTGTGTTGCCACTTTCAAAGATCTGTCGACCTGTACACCCAGATCTCTCTGACTTTCTCTATTCCTAAATGTTTTGCCATTTACGGTATATTTCCCCTCTTATACTAGACCTACGAAAATGTATTACCTCACATTTATCTGGATTAAACTCCATTTGCCATTTCTCTGCCCAAGTCTCCAACCTATATAGGGGCTGGTTTAGCACAGTGGGCTAAACTGCTGGCTTGTAATGCAGAACAAGACCAGCAGCGATTAGGGGCTTTTCACAGTGACTTTATTGAAGCCTACTTGTGACAATAAGCGATTATTATTTTTATTATTATTGTTATGGGCCAGGGTTTAAAAACTCCAAAGTGTATAATGGAGTTCACCTGACCTATAGCTTTTGTTGAATTTGGCTGGGATGAGCGTGAGTAGTGATTCACCAGACGTCTTAGGCTCTTTTAATCAAAAACAAACTTTATTCTAAGAACTTGGTTAACATATATATTTAAACACACAGCAAGAACTTTTATCAATTACAAACATAAAGACATGACACAGCTACAGTGATCTATGTATAACACTTAATGAATTCAGCCTTAACTGTTCCAATTCAATAACAAAATCCAATTAAAACCAGAAACCCCTTTTCAAAGACGTGGCCCAGCACGCTTCCCACTTGACTAATACTGTTGTTACTGAAACTCGGATCCACTTTTCAACCAGCAGGTTGGAATTCCTTCCAGAAAGACCTCCAAGGCCACCACCAAGGTGATTTTTTTTTTACTGGAACAGTTTTTTAAAATAAAAACAGAGATAGACAGAGAAAATACTTCTTTTCTCTTTGAGTCCGCAGCAGTCAAAACTGGAAGCAAAACCAACCACTCACACAGCCATCGCCCAGCTCCACCCACAAAAATGACATCACTGAAGCCATGTGATATAACAAAAACCTTTCTGAAAGGAACATTTTCATGACACCTCCCCACAAGAAAAAAATAAACCATCAACTTCAAAGATGGTTTAATTTTTCACGTTTTCACTTGCCCACTCCTAACACTTGTCAGTAAACATACATACATTTCAAAACATCAAAACAGGCAAACATTTACTATAATACAGTCAATTTTTAGTTCTTTGTTTTCCACCATCGAACCTGCTTCTCTTCATCACATTCGCGACAAAGCATTGGCTATCACGTTTTTCCGTCCTGCCACATGCTTAAGTTTTAAATTAAATGGCTGTAATAATAAACTCCATCGAAACAGCCTGGCATTTTTGTTCTTGAATTTTTCCAAAAACGTCAATGGATTATGATCAGTATATAGAATTGTTTCAGACGAATTGCTGGTGACATAAATGTTAAAATGTTGCAAAGCCAGCGCCTAGCTCAAAGTCTCCTTTTCAATTGTTGAATACTTCCTCTGGTGATCATTCAATTTTTTTGAAAAATAACTAATAGGCCGCTCTATTCCTTCGTCGTCTTGTAGGAGCACCGCACCTACACCCACATCACTCGCATCGACAGCCACCTTGACTGATTTTGTGTAATTTGGAGTGGTTAACACAGGAGCAGTGGTTAACACAGCCTTTAAGCCTTCAAATGCCTGTTGACACTCTGCTGTCCACTGAAATTTGCTACGTTTCTTCAGCAAGTCTGTCAGTGGAGCAACCACGCTGCTAACATTTGGCACAAATTTCCAGTAAAAAACACTCTTGCCAGGAAATCGCATTATTTCCCTTCATGTCGAGGGTATTGGAAACTCCCCAATAACCTTTGTTTTCATATCCCGCGGGGCCATTCGACCCTGTCCAATTGTAAGGACCATGACTTGGGCTTTTCCAAACTCACTTTTGGCTAGGTTTATCACCAAACCCGCCCTCCTGAAGTTGATCGAATAACTCCATCAGATGTTTTAAATGTTCTTTCCATGTCTGGCTGAAAATTACCAGATCGCCGATGTATACCGCACAATTGGGTAATCCTGAAACAACTTTGTTAGTTAACCGTTGAAATGTGGCTGGGGCGTTTTTCCTCTCAAATGGCATAACTTTGAATTGGTATATACCATCTGGAGTCACAAAAGCTGAAATCTCCTTCGCCCTTTCGGATAAAGGTACCTGCCAGTAACCTTTAAGTAAATCCAGTTTGGAAATAAAAGCTGATTGTCCCACCTTCTCAATGCAATCCTCCAAACGTGGGATAGGATAAGAGTCTGTTCTTGGAACTGCATTCACCTTTCTATAGTCCACACACAACCATTGGGTACTGTCCAGTTTCACTACCATCACTGTGGGTGAGCTCCATTGGCTGCAATCCACTTCTATTATGCCAGTTTTAAGCATATTTTCAATTTCTTTTTGAATCTGTGCCAATTTTAAAGGGTTACGTCTATATGGATGTTGTTTGATAGGAACAGCATTTCCCACATCTACATCATGTATAGCCATTTTCCCAGCTTATTTGCCCATGTGATATTAATAACTCTTTCAGGTCAGTTTGTTTTTCCTCTGGTAGGTAATTCAATAATTTATCCCAATTTTTAAGAACTTCCTCGTTATCCAATTTAATTTGAGGAATGTTAAATTCAGAGTCATTTGGATTCAGTTCTTCACTTTGAGTTAGAATAACTAAACCTCCTCCTTTTGCTCTCTTTCCCTTTCAAAATACCTTTTAAGCATATTCACATGACACACTCGGTGAGTTTTCCTTCGATCTGGCGTTCTTACCAAAGAATTCACCTCACTCAATTTCTTTTCAATCTGATAAGGTCCACAAAACCTTGCTTTTAAAGGTTCACCGACCACTGGTAACAATACTAAAACTTTATCCCCACTGGCAAAACTACGAACTTGCTTTCTTGTCCACTACTCGTTTCATCACATGCTGTTCAACTTTTAAATGTTGTCCAGCCAATTCACCTGCTCTATTTAATCGTTCCCTAAAATTTGACATGCAATCCTATAATGTAGTTTCAGACTGCTCACTTACCAATTTCTCCTTAATCAATTTAAGTGGTCCTCTTACCTCGTGACCAAAAATTAGTTCAAAAGGACTGAATTTGGTTGACTCATTAGGAGCATCGCTAATTGCAAACAGTACGAATGGAATTCCTTTATCCCAATCCTCTGGATAATCTTGACAATACGCCCTCAACATTGTCGTTAATGTCTGATGCCACCTTTCTAATGCTCCCTGCGATTCTGGATGGTACGCAGTTAATTTAAATTGTTTTACTCCTAAGCTATCGATAATTGCTTTCCCGTACCAGCCTCCCCGAACAGGCGCCGGAATGTGGTGACTAGGGGCTTTTCACAGTAACTTCATTTGAAGCTTACTTGTGACAATAAGCGATTTTCATTTCATAATAACTTCGAGGTAAAATTTGATCCTTGATCCGATTGAATTTCTGTGGGTAGTCCATATCTAGTAAAAAATGTAAGTAACTCCTCCACAACCTTGTTTGCTGTAATATTGCGTACTGGAATACAAAGAACAAACAAAGAACAAAGAAAAGTACAGCACAGGAACAGGCCCTTCGGCCCTCGAGGCCCGTGCCGACCATGCTGCCCGTCTAAACTAAAATATTCTACACTTCCTGGGTCCGCATCCCTCTATTCCCATCCTATTCATGTATTTGTCAAGATGCCCCTTAAATGTCACTATCGTCACCTCCTCCGAGTTCCAGGCACCCACTGCTCTCTGTGTAAAAAGCTTGCCTCGTACATCTCCTCTATACCTTGCCCCTTGCACCTTAAACCTATGCCCCCTAGTAATTGACCCCTCTCCCCTGGGAAAAAGTCTCTGACTATCCATTCTGTCTATGCCCCTCATAATTTTCCCCTCAACATCAGTCGTTCCAGTGAGAACAAACCGAGTTTATTCAACCTCTCATAGCTAATGCCCTCCATAGTAGACAACATCCCGGTAAATCTCTTCTGTACCCTCTCTGAAGCCTCCACATTCTTCTGGTAGTGTGGCGACCAGAATTGAACACAATACTCCAAATGTGGCCAAACTAAGTTTCTATACGTCTGCAACATAACTTGCCAATTTTTATAGTCAATGCCCCGGCCAATGAAGGCAAGCATGCCGTATGCCTTCTTGACTACCTTCTCCACCTGTGTTGCCCCTTTCAGTGACCTGTGGACCTGTACACCTAGATCTCTCTGACTGTCAATACTCTTGAGGGTTCTACCATTCACTGTATATTCCCTACCTGCATTAGACCTTCAAAATGCATTACCTCACATTTGTCTGGATAAAACTCCATCTGCCATCTCTCCGCCCAAGTCTCCAAACAATCTAAATCCTGCTGTATCCTCTGACAGTCCTCATCGCAATCCGCAATTCCACCAACCTTTGTGTCGTCTGCAAACTTACTAATCAGACCAGTTACATTTTCCTCCAAAAATCATTTATATATATACTACAAACAGCAAAGGTCCCAGCACTTATCCCTGTGGAACACCACTGGTCACAGCCCTCCAATTAGAAAAGCATCCTTCCATTGCTACTCTCTACCTTCTATGACCTAGCCAGTTCTGTATCCACCTTGCCAGCTCACCCCTGATCCTGTGTGACTTTTACCTTTTGTACTAGTCTACCATGAGGGACCTTGTCAAAGGCCTTACTGAAGTCCATATAGACAACATCCACTGCCCTACCTGCATCAATCATCTTAGTGACCTCCTCAAAAAACTCTATCAAGTTAATGAGACACGACCTCTCCTTCACAAAACCATGCTGCCTCTCACTAATACGTCCATTTGCATCCAAATGGGAGTAGATCCTGTCTCGAAGAATTCTCTCCAGTAATTTCCCTACCACTGAAGTAAGGCTCACCTGCCTGTAGTTCCCTGGATTATCCTTGCTACCCTTAAACAGAGGAACAACATTGGCTATTCTCCAGTCCTCCGGGACATCCCCTGAAGACAGTGAGGATCCAAAGATTTCTGTCAAGGCCTCAGCAATTTCCTCTCCAGCCTCCTTCAGTATTCTGGGGTAGATCCCATCAGGCCCTGGGGACTTATCTACCTTAATATTTTTTAAGACACCCAACACCTCGTCTTTTTGGATCTCAATGTGACCCAGGCTATCTACACACCCTTCTCCAGACTCAACATCTACCAATTTCTTCTCTTTGGTGAATACTGATGCAAAGTATTCATTTAGTATCTCGCCCATTTCCTCTGGCTCCACACATAGATTCCCTTGCCTATCCTTCAGTGGGCCAACCCTTTCCCTGGCTACATAGATTACATAGATTACATAGAACATACAGTGCCGAAGGAGGCCATTCGGCCCATCGAGTCTGCACCGACCCACATTATTCCCTCACTTCCACCTTATCCCCGCAACCCAATAACCCCTCCCAACCCTTATGGACACTACGGGTAATTTAGCATGGCCAATCCACCTAACCTGCACGTCTTTGGACTGTGGGAGGAAACCGGAGCACCCGGAGGAAACCCACGCGGACACGGGGAGAACGTGCAAACTCCGCACAGACAGTGACCCAGCGGGGAATCGAACCTGGGACCCTGGCGCTGTGAAGCCACAGTGCTAATCACTTGTGCTACCGTGCTGCCCGATACCTTCTTGCTTTTTATGTACGTGTAAAAAGCCTTGGGATTTTCCTTAACCCTATTTGCCAATGACTTTTCGTGACCCCTTCTAGCCCTCCTGACTCCTTGCTTAAGTTCCTTCCTACTTTCCTTATATTCCACGCAGGCTTCATCTGTTCCCAGCCTTTTAGCCCTGACAAATGCCTCCTTTTTCTTTTTGACGAGGCCTACAATATCTCTCGTTATCCAAGGTTCCCGAAAATTGCCATATTTATCCTTCTTCCTCACAGGAACATGCCGGTCCTGAATTCCTTTCAACTGACACTTGAAAGCCTCCCACATGTCAGATGTGACTTTACATGGCCTAGTTTATTACAGTAAAAACATCTGGAACTTTTCATTTCTCTTCCACCCTCCTGGATTTCTTTTTTAATCTGAGGTACACTATCCTTTGATCTGATTTGATTTGATTTGATTTATTATAGTCACATGTATTAGTATACAGTGAAAAGTGTTGTTTCTTGCATGCTGTACAGACAATGCACACCGTACATAGGGAAGGAAGGAGAGACTGCAGAATATAATGTTACAGTTATAGCAAGGTGTAGAGAAAAGGTCAACTTAATACGAGGTAGGTCCATTCAAAAGTCTGATGGCAGTAGGGAAGAAGCTGTTCTTGAGTCGGTTGGTACATAACCTCAAACTTTGGTATCTTTTTCCTGACGGAAGAAGGTGGAAGAGAGTATGTCCGGGGTGCGTGGGGTCCTTAATTATGCTGGCGGCCTTTCCGAGGCAGCGGGAATTATAGACAGAGTCAATGGATGGGAGGCTGGTTTGCGTAATGGACTGGGCTACATTCACAACCTTTTGTAGTTTCCTGCGGTCTTGGGCAGAGCAGGATCCATATCAAGCTGTGATACAGCCAGGAAGAATGTTTTCTATGGTGCATCTGTAAAAGTTGGTGAGAGTTGTAGCTAACATGCCAAATTTCCTCAGTCTTCTGAGAAAGTAGAGTTGTTGGTGGGCTTTCGTAACTATAGTGTCGGCATGGGGGGGCCAGGACAGGCTGTTGGTGATCTGGACACCTAAAAACTTGAAGCTCTCGACTCTTTCTACTTCATTCCCATTGATGTCGACGTGGCATGTTCTCTACTATGCTTCCTGAAGTGGATTATCCCTTATTATCTCCCATTAGATCTCCTTTACCTTTACCACCTGAGTATTTCTCCTTTCTCCAGTTTCTATCCCTCACATGCTGAAACTGATGTCGGAAACCAAACTTTGATTTATGAACTAACTCATAATCAACTGCCATTTCTGCTGCTAATCTCGCAGTTTTAACCCTCTGCTCTTTGTTATGGGAGAGGCGTTTTCAGAACCCCAAAATGTATCATGGAGTTCAACCAACCTCCCCCTTTAATGTATTATTGCTTTTCTGAGCACACGGCTTGTTCTCCAGGTGTGGGATTACAATTATGGACACGTGGGTTTTTAAACACAAAACAATGTTTATTCCATGAACTCAACTTAACCTTTTAAATAAACATTGATCACTTAACACCCCTTACTTCAAAGATAACCCTGAAAATAATATAACACTAAATAATCCTTCAGTTATTCATTTCAACATCCAAGAGAGACTTAACACCTTTAAACAGAATCACATCAGGTTAAAGGCTTCACTATTATGAGTTTAAATCACCCAAATGATCCAGAGATAGTCTTTCATGGCAGAGATCACAGCAGATCCAGCTCACTGCAAACACAGACACACACCCAAGCTCTTTTCCTCAAAACTGAAAACTAAACTGCAAAATGGCTGATCTAAAGCCCAGCTCCACCCACACTCTGACATCACTCTCACATGACATCTTCCACCCGAGTTCTCAGTACATCAGAAATTGAATTTTTTAATGCTTCCAAAAATATTATTTCTCGAAGAGCTTCATATGTTTGGTCTATTTTCGAAGCCCTTATCCACCTATCAAAATTACTGTGTTTGATCCTTTCAAACTTTATGTATGTTTGATCAGGTTCTTTCCTGAAATTTCTAAACCTTTGTCTGTCGGCTTCAGGCACTAGTTCATATGCACCGAAGCTGGATTTTTGCACCTCCTCATATGTCCCAGATACCTCCTCTAATAGTGATGGAAACACTTCGCTAGCTCTACCTGCCATCTTTGTTTGAATCATAAAATGCCAACATGTCCTGTTCATTGTTTCGCCACCTTCTCAAATGAAATATAAAAGGCTTCTACCTCCTTCTCATCAAACCTTGGCAATGTTTGCACATATTTAAATAGATTCCCACCCAACCTTCGACTATGAAGATAAGACCATAAGACATAGGAGCAGAATTAGGCCACTCGGCCCATCGAGTCTGCTCCGCCATTCATTCATGGCTGATATTTCCTCATCCCCATTCTCCTGCCTTCTCCCCATAACCTCTGATCCCCTTATTAATCAAGAACCTATCTATCTCTGTCTTAAAGACACTCAGTGATTTGGTCTCCACAGCCTTCTGCGGCAAAGAGTTCCACAGATTCACCACCCTCTGGCTGAAGAAATTCCTCCTCATCCATGTTTTTAGAAATCGTCCTTTTAGTCTGAGATTGTGTCCTCTGGTTCTAGTTTCTCCTACAAGTGGAAACATCCTCTCCACGTCCACTCTATCCAGGCCTCGCAGTATCCTGTAAGTTTCAATAAGATCCCCCCTCATCCTTCTAAACTCCAACGAGTACAGACCCAGAGTCCTCAACCGTTCCTCATACGACAAGCTCTTCATTCCAGGGATAATTCTTGTGACCCTCCTCTGGACCCTTTCCAAGGCCAGCACATCCTTCCTTACAGAAATGTCTGTTAGCAGAGGCTGAGCTGGATTGTAAACAAGCATTGCAGCTGGCTTTGTCCTTCGAAAAAGCGGCAGGCGAAGCACATGAGTTACAGGGTACTCCGCTGGAGGTCGACGGCCATACCAGTGAAACTGAGTTTAGGGACTACCGATGGGGTTTCGGCAACTGCATAGCCACCCTCAGGAACGACTTGGATACTAAGTTAACCAGGCCCACTCACAGGAGCCCTCCCAAGCAAAGGAAAATTAGGTCCAGACAGACGGCAGCCCCTGCAGCCTTTCGCCCGGCAAAATATTGCAGTTATTGCCAGAGATCGGAGCCAGAAAGGAGAAATAGAAGCCCAAAACCATCATCTTGGAGAAGGTCACGGAGGCCGGGGTACAGGAGAATGCATACCCTAGAAGCCCCACCTACCTCCGCTGAGGAACAACTGAATTGTGTAACGATGGTGAAATCAAAACCCATTGAATTATCCATACGGTTGAACGGACATCCCACACTGATGGAAGTCGACACTGGAGCAGCCATATCAGTGATGGGGGAAACAGTATTCAATAAAATTCACACTGGACTCCAACCCTTACTCCTAACCATGACCACGGCAATACTGAGGACATACACAGGGGAACCACTGAGAGTGTTGGGCACAACGCATGTAACTGTGGCTTATGGAGAGCAACTGGTTCGGCTGCCTTTAATGGTAGTGAAAGGTGTGGGGCCAAGCTTATTGGGACAAAACTGGCTAAAAGAGATCCAGCTGGATTGGGTAAACATTTTCCAGCTGGAAAATGGCCGCCTGAGCGAACTCCTGTGCAAATACCCAGAGGTTTTCCGAGAAGGGCTCGGAACAATAAAGGGAGCAAAGGCGACATTGCATGTAGATCCAGAGGCAGTCCCAAAATTCTACAAGGCCCGACCAGGACCCTTCGCATGAAGGCAGAAAGTCGATATGAAAATAAAACGATTAAACCGTGAGGGAATAATAAAACTGGTCCAGTTTGCAGAGTGGGCGGCATCTGTGGTGCCTATCCTTAAGCTGGACGGCTCGGTCCGCCTTTGAGGAGATTTCAAACAAACGATTAATCGCTACTCGCAACTGGACATATACACAATTCCCCGGATTTGTCTGCAAAGCTGGCTGGAGGACTCCTATTCTCAAAGCTGGATATGAGCCACGCATATCTACAGCTGAAGCTGGATGAAGAGTCCCAAAAATTCTCAGCGATAAACACCCTGAAGGGCCTTTTTCAGTATACAAGGTTACCCTTCGGGGTATCATCAGCTTGTGCGATATTCCAGAAGACAGTGGAGAATATATTGCAAGGGCTACCACAAGTCGCCATTTACCTGGACGATGTCCTCATTACAGGAAAAACAGGTCGAACACCTGCAAAACCTGGAGGAAGCCCTTAGGAGGTTTTCAGCAGCAGGTGTGCGCCTAAAGAGGGAGAAATGTGTTTTCCCAGCACCTCAAGTAACCTATCTGGGGGACAAGGTTGACAAATCAGGGCTACACCCTTTGGAGGATCGGGTGAGGGCGATTAAAGATGCCCCACCCCCACCACAATCCAGGAGTTAAGGTCTTTTTTAGGACTGGTGACATATTATGGAAAGTTAATACAGAACCGAGCTTCCACTTGGACCCCCTGCACCAATTACTAAAGGAGCAAGCCTGGGAGTGGTCCGTCCGCCAAGACCGGGCTTTCAAGAAGATAAAAGAACAGCTTTCCTCAGAGAACGTCTTGGCACTGCGGCCCCAGGGAAGAGTTGGTGCTCACATGCGACGTCTCCATATGGTGTTGGTGCAGTTTTGGCACAGAGGGCAAAACGGACAGGAACGATCCATAGCGTTTGCTTCCAGGACGCCGGCAGCAGCAGAACGAATCGAAAAGGAGGGACTGACTGTGATCTTCGCAGTGAAGAAATTTCACCAGTACTTGTACGGGCGGAAATTCACTATAATTACGGACCACAAGCCATTGCTGGGTTTGTTGAAAGATGACAAAGCAATACCACCAATAGCTTCGGCCCGGATCCAACGCTGGGCCCTATTACTGGCGGCGTACCACTATCAACTGGAGCATCAGCCAGGAACCCGGGTGGCAAACGGCGATACACTAAGCAGGCTGCCGTTACCGGATGCCCCGCCATTAGTACCCAAAATAGAGGAAACAGTAATGACGTTACATTTCCTGGACACCCTTCCAGTGGTCGCTCAAAACATTCGTTTATGGACCCAAAGGGACCCGGTTTTATCAAAAGTAAAACACATGGGGCAAAATTCTCCGTAATCGGCGCGATGTCCGCCGACCGGCACCAAAAACGGCGCAAATCAATCTCAAAGGTGCGTAATTCTCCGCATCTTGAGCGGCCGAGCCCTAACCTTGAGGGGCTAGGCCAGCGCCGGACTGATTTCCGCCCCACCAGCTGGCGGGAAAGGCCTTTGGTGCCCCGCCAGCTGGCGCGGAAATAACATTGCTGGGCGGCGCATGCGCGGGAGCGTCAGCGGCCGTTCACGGCATTCCTGCGCAGTGGAGGGGGTCTGTTCCGCCTCCGCCATGGTGGAGACCGTGTCGAAGGCGGAAGGAAAAGAGTGCCCCCGCGGCACAGGCCCGCCCGCGGATCGGTGGGCCCCGATCGCGGGCCAGGCCACCGTGGGGACACCCCCCGGGGCCAGATCGCCCCCCACAGGACCCCGGAGCCTGCCCGCGCCGCCTTCTCCCGCCTGTAAGAGAGGTGGTTTAATCTACGCCGGCGGGACAGGCATTCCAGCAGCGGGACTTCGGCCCATCCGGGCCGGAGAATCGCTGGGGGGGGCCCGCCAACCGGTGCGGCGCGATTCCCGCCCCCGCCGAATTTCCGTTGCCGGAGAATTCGGCAACTGGCGGGGGCGCGATTCACGCCAGCCCCGTGAACTGAACTACATCACGGGCACCCTGGAGTCTCAAAAATGAAGATGCTGGCCAGAAGCTATGTCTGGTGGCCGGGCCTGGACACAGGGGCTGGTTTAGCACAGGGCTAAAGAGCTGGCTTTTAAAGCAGACCGAGGCAGGCCAGCAGCACGGTTCAATTCCCGTACCAGCCGCCCCGAACAGGCGCCGGAATGTGGCGACTAGGGGCTTTTCACAGTAACTTCATTTAAAGCTACTTGTGACAATAAGCGATTTTCATTTCATTCAGTTTCACATAATGGCATTGGTAGGTTGGTGCCAAGAATGCCAACAAGGGCAGAAGGTGCCACCGGCAGCCCCGCTGCCCCCATGGGAATGGCCGGGTAGACCGTGGTCACGACTTCATGCCGATTTTGCAGGATCGTTTATGGGTTCAATGTTTTTTATAATAGTCGACACCCATTCCAATCTGGACGTCTACAAAATGAACTCTGCAAATTGAACAACTACCATTGAAAAATTCCGCACTTCATTCGCACCTCATGGTATCCGGAGGCGTTAGTTTCAGATAATGAATCGGTTTTCACCAGCCAGGACTTCACAAAATTTATGAAGTCGAATGGCATTCGGCACATCAGGATGGCACCATACCACCCGGCATCGAATGGCATTCGGCACATCAGGACGGCACCATACCACCCGGCATCGAATGGCATTCGGCACATCAGGACGGCACCACACCACCCGGCATCGAATGGCATTCGGCACATCAGGACGGCACCGTACCACCCGGCATCGAATGGCATTCGGCACATCAGGACGGCACCATACCACCCGGCATCGAATGGCATTCGGCACATCAGGACGGCACCATACCACCCGGCATCGAATGGCATTCGGCACATCAGGACGGCACCATACCACCCGGCATCGAATGGCATTCGGCACATCAGGACGGCACCACACCACCCGGCATCGAATGGTTTGGCGGAGAGAGCCGTCCAGACCCGAAACGTCGGGTTGAAGAAACAGTCAGCAGCATCATTGGACACCAAACTGTCGCGCTGGCTATTCGAGTACAGAACAACACCACACGCCACAACGGGATTAGCACCGGCGGAGCTACTCCGGGGCAGAAGACACCGAACCCGGCCGAGTCTACTATTCCCGAATTTAGGTGGCAGAATAGAGCGACACCAAGAGGCCAAATGCAGGGGTCACGACACCAAGAGGCCCAATGCAGGGGTCACGACAACACTCACCGAGAAAGGCAGCTCAACACGGGTGAAAATGTATGGGTCAGAAATGATGCGAATGGCCCCACATGGGTAGCAGGAACTGTCAAGGCCGCGTCAGGACCTGTGTCACATGGGAAAACATGTAATAAAGAAACACCTGGACCAGGTGCAGGCCTCGGCTTCGATCCTCCTCTGGAGCTGACTCAGACCAGCATACCGAGGACCGTGGAGAGTCCTCCCCGACAAACTATTCACAACTCTCCGACACCACTGGTGAGGACATCGGACTCGGGTATGGACACCGGGGATGATGCCACAGCTGTACCCCTGCCGCAGGAGGAAAGGGGCGAACCGCCCCTCAGGCGCTCACATCAGAAAAGATGGGCGCAGAGCCATTATACCCCCCCCCCTCGTCGGAGGCCAAAGTGGAGGAGCCGGACCCGGCGCAAAAACGAAGCAGGAGGCCCGTGAGTCACAAGGACCATGGGGACTCCTCGGACTTTGGGGGGGAAGGGGTGTAATGACTGAGGCCAGGCCTTTGAGATTGGCCAATTAGAATTCGAGTTCCCTGATTAATGGCCCAATCAGAGAACCCCTTTCTGTGTGTATAACAGGGAGTGTCAGATCCTTTGCACTCCCGGTGTAGACAGCAGACTGAATGGCCATGGTTGTTCAGCTGTTGGGTTTGTAAATAAAAGGAATTCTGGTGACGAGACTTTTGCCTCCGTGGGCTTATTACGGCTGTGGAGGCCAAATCACTGAGTGTCTTTAAGACGGAGATAGATAGGTTCTTGATTAATAAGGGGATCAGGGGTTATGGGGAGAAGGCAGGAGAATGGGGATGAGAAAATATCAGCCATGATTGAATGGCGGAGCAGACTCGATGGGCCGAGTGGCCTAATTCTGCTCCGATGTCTTGTGGTCTAAGGAATAGGAGGTAATTTGCCTGCTCCATTTCAAAGGGGAATTTGAGCACAGGATGGAGCCCATTACGATGTGCAAGGAAATTCTTACATTCTACCAGGAATTTAAATATTCCAATCAAATCACCCAGGTTTTGGAAATATCGTGGAGTTCAGCTGTCATTCAACAGGCCATTGGTCAGACCACACCCAGAGTATTGTGCACAGGATTGGTCACTTTATTTGAGGAAAGATGTGAAGGAGTTGGAAGCCGTTCAGAGAAGGTTTACTGGACAAATACCAGGAATGGGAGGGTTGTCTTTATGAGGAATGGTTGGAGAGGTTAGGGTTGGATCCACTGGAGTTTCGAAGAGTAAGAGGCGACGTCATTGAAACCTTTCAGATCCTGAGGGGTGTTGACAGGGTGGGTGTGGAGAGGATGTTTCCTCTTGTGGGAGAATCTAGAACTCGGGTCACTGTTTAAATAAAGGAGTCACCTATTTCGGACAGAGATGAGGAGAATATTTTCTCTCTGAGGGTCGTGAGACTCTGAAACTCTTCCTCCAAAAGCGGTGGAAGCAGAGTGAATATTTTTAACCAGAGCTGGATAGATTCTTGATTCATGAGGAGGTGAAAGGTTATCAGGGGTCGGTGGGAATGTGGGGTTGAGGTTACAGTCAGACCAGCTGTGATCTTATTAAATGGTGAAACAGGGCCGAGGGGCAGAGTGGATACTCCTGATCATCATTCGCATGTTTGTATTCCATCAAAGACACAGTTCTTATGGAACTCCACATAGATGTTTGAGAGCTGGGCCGAAAGGGGATCCCATGGCAACACCATCCAGTTAGGCATGTCTGATACTGTTAAAACTGAACTCAACTGCGCAAGTTGCCAATTTCATAGTATAGTGTATGAGTCCGCCCTGTTTATTTCCTTTGTTCCCATTTCTTTTATTGTTTTATTATTTTGGTCTGTGGACATATGGACCTTGCAAGTCAAAGGAATTCTCTCCCTCTCTCTTCTACCAGACAAACACATATGTCAGACTCATAGAGTCCTAGATGTTTACAGCATGGAAACAGGCCCTTCGGCCCAGCTTGCCCATGCCGCCCAGTTTCTCTCACTAAGCTAGTCCCACTTGCCCACATTTGGCCCATATCCCTGTATACCCACCCTGCCCATGTAACTGTCTAACTGCTTTTTAAAGGACAAAATTGTAGCCACCTCTACCACTGCCTCGGGCAGCTCGTTCCAGATGCTCAGCACCCTCTGTGTGGAAACATTGCCCCTCTGGTCCCTTTTGTATCTCTCCCCTCTCACCTTAAACCTCTGCCCTCTAGTTCTAGACTCCTCTACCTTTGGGAAAAGATGTTGACTATCTACTTTATCTCTGCCCCTCATTATTTTATAGACCTCTGTAAGATCACCCCTAAGCCTCCTTCGCTCCAGGGAAACAAGTCCCAGCCTATCCAGCCTCTCCTTATAACTCAGACTATCAAGTCCTGGTAGCATCCTCGTCAATCTCTTCTGCACTCTTTCTAGTTTAACAATATCCTTCCTATAATAGGGTGACCAGAACTGAACATAGTGTTCCATGTGTGGTCTTACCAATGTCTTGTACAACTTCAACAAGACGTCCCAACTCCTGTATTCAATGTTCTGACCAATAAAACCAAGCATGCCGAATGCCTTCTTCACCACCCTGTCCACCTGCGACTCCACCTTCAAGGAGCTATGAGCCTGTACCCCTACATCTCTTTGTTCTGTAACTCCCCCCAACACCCTACCATTAACTGAGTCGGTCCTGCCCTGACTTCATCCACCAAAATGCATCTCTCTCTCCCTCACTCTCTCTTTCCTCGCTCTCTTCTCTCTCTCTCCTCTCTTCTCTCTCTCCGCTATTGTTGTGAAAGCAGTGGGTGTCTGGCTGTGAACCTGAAATGATGCTGAGCCTGCAGGGAAAGTAGGTAACTACCCAGAGAAAATCATCTCAAACTGGAAAGAAGACGTGGACGGCATGGTAGGACCGTAGATAGAAAGGGGGAGTTGGGAAAAGAGTATTGGATAGTCAGTTACATTTTCTGCCAATTTATATTGTATATAATTTATTGGACTCGACAAAGGACCTTGGGTATTTTAAGTAATATCTAATTTAACCTGTGTTGTGTCTCCGGGTCACGAGCCCATCAGTGAATAGTGATTCACACCATGGTGACCTGCCGAGACCGCCCTGATCCTGTGCTGCGGTGCTTTTGTAAGTGGAACATTGCTGAACAGGCTGGAAATGTCAAATGAGCACGTGGACACTGCAGTTATGCAAGTTTGTTTGGTCTTTGCAAATGTGTAGAAAACTTGTTCAAAACTGGTTGTAGCAATTCATCCAAACATTTGGCCAATGCATTCTGTGCAGAACTGGACAGAGATAAGATCGGGCTTAAAACTTTTGTGTGCTAAGTGACAAGTGTGAGAAGGGAGGTGGTCAATGCAGGACTGAGGGTGTTGGACCTAAATGCGCGCAGTATACGGAACATGGTAAATGAGCTTGTTGCGCACATTGAAATTGGCCGGTATGATGTTGTGGTGTTGCCAATTTGCACCAGAGACGCCACTAATATTGCTCTTTTTAGCTAGATACTGATATGACAGTTATTAATGATAATATTGCTTTCAGAGTCACCAGGTATACAATGATACCACCACAATGTGCAACCGGATATCGATCAAAGACCCAGCAACCAGTCAGTTAGTTTAAGTTCAATAATAGTTTATTTACACACAAGATTAACTCACACATGCAACATAAAAACACTACAAGCTAAATTACACCTAACACTACAACAACTTGTACTTAACTTCAGGCACTCGGCTTTGGCAGAGGAACAAGGCCTTTGTTTGGATTTGGAGTGGCTGGATCTGGAGAAGTAACTTCGGTTCTGCTGGGCTCATTCGTCTGGTAGTGATCGTTGATCTTGAACTTGCTTCTTGTCGTGGTGCTGCGGTTGGCCTCAGGTATAGGCCGGGCCGAAGAATGCCGGTGTGCCAGGGCCAAAAGAGATCGAACACATGGCAGTGTCTCTCTTTATCCTTTGGGGGTTTCGCGCTCTTTTGGGCAGTCCTTAGCTTTGGTCCCAATAATTTGGCAGGCTTCAAGTACTGCCTTCGATTTGAGCCAATAAAGGGGCGGGTGCCTTGATGGCTGGGCGTGTCCTGAGCGGTCATTGACCTTGGCTGTTTGGGCTTCCTGGGTGAAGGGAATGGTGCCGATGTGTCTGGAATTGTATCTGATACCTGAGTACCAGCCCTTTGTCCTGGGGAAATGGGCCATTAGAATGCAAATCGGCTGGGGGTTTCGATACTGTCTGGTTCTCTGTTAGCAAATATACATTTAGACTCCGAGTTTGCCTGAATCCTGTAATGGCCATATTTCCCTGGAGTCTTTGCAAGTGGCCATGTTTCCTTTGTAAGTGGCCATCCCAGATGGCTACAGTCCGTCCTCTTGATCCTAAACGCGAAGCGTGGTGGATCACAATACTGATCCTTCATCTGTTCTTTGGTGTGCTGGGTACCCTTGGTCAAGGACAGGTCCTACACTACTCTGTCCTATGTATTGGAGCATTTACCTAAGTTTTTAATACATCACACATTCATAAATTCTAAAGGGGCACTATAACATTTCATCATTCATTTAACTTCTTTACACAAGGGGAACCTCTAACTGTCCTTACCTAAACTACACTCATGCTGCTGGCAAATAACAAAAGGAACTTATATTACAACACAAACATTTTAAACAACAGCAGCATCACATTTCTACTCAACTCATTACGTTTACAGAAAACACAAACTTTTTTCATCAGAAAAAGGGGTTCAAATTTTTGTGGGGTCTGTTGAATTCCAAGAGAAGGGGCTCGGAGTGTGCATATCGGGGAGTGGGAGGCTCTCCTTCGCCATTTTCGAAGTCTGTCTGAACGACAGAGTATTGCAATTACCAACAGGGCTTCTACCGTGTATGAGAGGGAATACCACTTTGCAATGTTTTCGCACCATGTGGGGGGATCAGTGTTTATTTTCTTGTGAGGTGCGGTGTCCGGGCTAGGGGGTATCATGTTGTGTGGTCATGTTTGGAGCCAGTGTGGTGTGGGTTACAGGGGCTGTCGACGCGCGCAACTGTAATGATCCAACGATGATCATAATGGAGGTCATCAGTTCTGTCTTCACCTTCTTGTCTTCTGTTCTTCGTATATTCTTGGGGGTGCAAGCATAATATTTGTTATTACCTTTGGTTAATATCTCGTTTGTCTGTCTTTCTCTCCTTAACTTCAATTACCCATTAGAATTGTCTCCGTGTGTGACTCCCTCATTTTTATTTTGAAATAAGCATTTTGGAGATAAGGGGCGAAATTCTCCGGAAACGGCGCGATGTCCGCCGACTGGCGCCCAAAACGGCGCAAATCAGTCGGGCATCGCGCCGCCCCAAAGGTGCACGTCGGCGCTGGACGAATTTCCGCCCCGCCAGCTGGCGGAAAAGGCCTTTGGTGCCCCGCCAGCTGGCGCAGAAATGACATCTCCGGGCGGCGCATGCGCGGGAGCGGCCGCTGACGGCATTCCCACGCATGCGCTGTGGAGGGAGTCTCTTCCGCCTCCACCATGGTGGAGACCGTGGCGGAGGCGGAAGGGAAAGACTGCCCCCACGGCACAGGGCCGCCCGCGGATCGGTGGGCCCCAATCGCGGGCCAGGCCACCGTGGGGGCACCCCCTGGGGCCAGATCGCCCCACGCCCCCCCAGGACCCCGGAGCCCGCCCGCGCCGCCTTGTCCCGCCGGTAAGGTAGGTGGTTTAATCTACGCCGGCGGGACAGGCATTTTAGCGGTGGGACTTCGGCCCACCCGGGCCGGAGAATCACGGGGGAGGGGGCCCACCAACCGGCGCGGCGCGATTCCCGCCCCCGCCGAATATCCGGTGCCGGAGAATTCGGCAACCGGCGGGGGCGGGATTCACGCCAGCCCCCGGCGATTCTCCGACCCGGCGGGGAGTCGGAGAATCTCGCCCAAGACATCCGAAAAAGAAATTCTGTTAAAGTGCAAGGAGCTTGTGGTCGATGCGTTGAGTGGCGGACAATTTCTCCGTCCAGTGTTGAGGTAGTTTGCGTATATCAGCAAATTTTGTTACAACCAAGTGTGTCAAACATGTAAATAGCAGTTGGGGTAGCGACCAAAGAGTCGCTGAAAGTAAAGAGCTGTGTGCCGAGGTTGTGGCAAAGAGCATTCTTTAAACCACACGCAAAAAGAACAGATCAGGGGAAACAAAGACCTGCCAGAGACAGTAAAAAGTTTTTAAAAACTTTTCCAAATCAGTGATGGGAACATGGGGTGCGTATGAGCCGTGCAGGGCAAGAATGGGTGGAATCCCCGGGTAGGGCGGTGATCAGTGCCGTTGCACCACTGTACAAGTTTGGCTGACCAAATACACAGGGGGTCCTGAGGCAGGGCGGGGATTAGTGCCGTTACTCCACTGCCTGGGTGGCCTTACACGAGCGGAAAGAATTTGTAACATATGGACTCCGACAATGTGCAGACGAGTAATCATGACTGCATCAAGAAGTTTAGTGGAGGGGCGACATTAATTAAACATCTGAGACCGGAAGAATAAACGGTATCAAAAAAGTAAAGAAATAAAGGCGGGAAGGCTCCATCAGAAAATAGGACACCGTAAATCTCAATCGGTTCCTTTTTCTCATCACCTGGACACCTCAGGGTTCCATTTCAAAAAGCGCTGTAAAAGGGTTACCATAACGGGAGTCAGACTCTTGAGTCACCACCATCTCCCGGTTGCCAAACACGTGTCTGGCGTTTTCGTGCTGTGGCTGCGTGGGCCGTCGTGGGATCCGAATCGTCGTTCCGTATCAATCGATAAGAGTTATCGCGGTGCCAATAGGGAATTCTTTGGTGGCTGCAAGGGGCAAATTTCTGTCGTCGGGCGGTGGTGGTGGCTCTGGTTGTGGCAATGAAAGGGGGTATGAAGGGCCAAACATATCTTGGTCGGGGTTCCTGGGGCTGGAGCGACTGGGGCCTGGGCGGTTGTGCCATTCGTCATTGATTTCAAATAAGTCTGGAGTGTTGTCGCTAGAGTCCGAATCAAGTGCAAGGTGGAAAGTCATTCCTGGGGGTGGAAACAAGTCGGGTCTGTGGATGGTGCTGTCCTGGCTGGGGGAGGGTCAGACTAGATGTCAGTGGGCGGGGCGTAGTCGTCTGCTATTGCCAGGGAGATGTGTGAGTGGCTGCACTGGGTTCCATAAACCTTAAGTTGGTTGATATGAAACCATCCTGACTTTCCATTAGGATACGTTATTTTATATACCGAGGGGCTTACTTTATCTGAAATCGAGTAGGGTCCTGCAAATTTAGGGGAGAGGAATGAACTGGGGTTATATAGGGAAACCATCACCTGCTGACCGACTGTATACTCTACTGGGTGTACTGTTTTATCAAAGCAGGCCTTACTCTGCTTTTTCCTAGTGCCTAGTCAGACAGCTGCAGCGAGCTGGGCTGCCTTAATATTTTCCATTACCTGTTGGGCTGCTTTTTGTGGGTGAGAGCAGTGACTGTGGGGCTGGCCAAATCAAGTCCTAATAAATATTCATGGGTCGTCCGGTCATCAGGGTGGGGGGGTGGGGGGGGGGGGGGGGGGGGGGGGGCGAAACCTGTGGAACTTGATACCGTGTTCCTAATAAACATAAGTGCAAATGGGAGGACTGTGTCCCATGTAGTGTTGTGCTGTTGCACCATTTTCCTGATAGTCGCTTTTAGGATTCTGTTCATACGTTCCACAATGCCGCTGGATTGTGGGTGATAGGCAAAATGGAATTTTTGTTTTATCCCCAAAATCGTCAAAACATTCTGCCTCACTCTTCCTGTAAAATGCGAACCTTGGTCCGATTCAATGCTGCGGGGGAGTCCCCAGCGTGTTTTGCTGGGTTAAAATCTTGGCTGTTGCTTTAGCCGTGTTTGTCCTGGAGAGAAATGCTTCCACCAATTTTGTGAAGGTGTCGATCACTACCAACACATATTTAAAACCATTTCTGCACGGGGGTGGGGACCATTTCTGCACGGGGGGAGGGGATCAATATAATTGAGCTGTAAATTTGTCCATGGGTCATTAACAGGTCAGGCGTGTCTTAATTGTCCTTTCCTGGAGTACCTATCTGGATTATTCTGTGCGCATATTAAACAATTTTCAATGTAATGCGTGACGTCTGCTTTTAAATCGGGCCACCAGCACAAAGGTCTTAAGTGGGCAATGGTCGTTTCTATCCCCTGATGTATGTGTCCATCGTGAAATTGGCAAATTATCTGGTTCCTATCCTGGGTGGGGACCACATAAATTCCATTCTTTAATACAATTCCATCCTGTCTCCTTGAATTTGTCGTAGGGGGCTGGGAAGTTACCGTTTAAAATTTGCTGAAGAGTGTCATCTGCCTTTTGGGCCTGTGCTAAATCTTGGATATTCATCTGTGACTGGACTGCGTGTACTGGGGCACTTTCGAGGGGTTGTCACGACCGTGTCGTGATCCTGCCTTTGCTAGGGTGTCTGCTTTTACGTTATCGGGTGGGGACGAACGATGATGGCTTCTAACCTTTATGATGCCATATCTGCGATCTTCAGCTGTGTCAAGAATGTGCTTCAGTAATGGCGCTGAGGGTAGGGGTTTACCATCGGCGGATATGACATATAAACTGTCTGAATATATATCTGCGGGGGTCGGGAAAGAATCTGGGTGCTGCACTATATATGCAATTGCTGCCAATTCGGCTGCCTGTGATCCTAAATGACCTGGTAATTTTAGCGATATCTCCTCTAATGCGCGTCCCTGCGCATCTTCCACATATATACCACATCCTGTAATCCTTTTTCCATTGTCAATGGTGGAGGAGCCATCTACATAAATGTTTTAAGAGTTATCCGTGGTCTGAGGTTTCTGTGGTCTGATGCCTGCTTTTGTGAGTAGCGATTTAGGAATAAAGGGTCCTGTGTGGTGCCTGGCTGCAATGATTTGACACTCATGTGGAGTTCCTTCAAACTGTAAATTATTTGCTAAAAATGTGCGTGTCTTTGTCCTTTTTACTGTGATGTCCCTTCCTTGTAAGAGTAGGATCCAGCGCGCTGCTCTAATCTGGCTAATTGAACTGTCCTTTAACCTACCATCTAACAGTAGTTGTGTTGGAGTGTGCTCGGTTAAAATCGTTACGGGTTGAGGCCTGTGATGTATGCGAAGTACTGAACAGCCCAAAAAACTGCGAGCAAGTGCCTTTCGCAGGCTGAAAATCCTTGCTCCACTGGGTCCGAAACTCGTGAGGCATAGTTTGTGGTGAGGGATGCCGTCAGTGTCCCTGCTGATTTCATCTGTGGGAAGTGCACCCATCTCCAGCTCCTCAGAAACCGCGTTAGGGAACTGGAGCTGGAGCTGGATGAACTTTGGATCATTCGGGAGGCAGAGGTGGTTATAGATAGAAGCTTCAGGGATGTAGTTACTCCGAAGAATAAAGATAGATGGGTGACGGTGAGAGGGGCTGGGAGGAAGCAGTCAGTACAGGGATCCCCTGTGGTCGTTCCCCTCAGTAACAAGTATACCGCTTTGGATACTGTTGGGGGGGACGACTTACCAGGGGTAAGCCATGGGGTACAGGTCTCTGGCACAGAGTCTGTCCCTGTTGCTCAGAAGGGAAGGGGGAGAGGAGTAGAGCATTAGTCATTGGAGACTCCATAGTTAGGGGGATAGAAAGGAGATTCTGTGGGAACGAGAGAGACTCGCGGTTGGTGTGTTGCCTCCCAGGTGCCAGGGTGCGTGATGTCTCAGATCGTGTTTTCGGGATCCTTAAGGGGGATGGGGAGCAGCCCCAAGTCGTGGTCCACATAGGTACCAACGACATAGGTCGGAAAAGGGATAGGGATGTAAGGCAGGAATTCAGGGAGCTAGGGTGGAAACTTAGATCTAGGACAACAGAGTTATTATCTCTGGGTGGTTACCCGTTCCACGTGCTAGCGAGACGAGGAATAGGGAGAGAGAGGAGTTGAACACGTGGCTACAGGGATGGTGCAGGAGGGAGGGTTTCAGATTTCTGGATAATTGGGGCTCATTCTGGGGTCGGTGGGACGTCTACAAACATGATGGTCTACACCTGGACCAGAGGGGTGCCAATATCCTGGGGGGGAAATTTGCTAATGCTCTTCGGGAAGGTTTAAACTAGTTCAGCAGGGGATTGGGCACCTGAATTGTAGCTCCAGTATACAGGAGGTTGAGAGTAGTGAGGTCATGAGTAAGGTTTCAAAGTTGCAGGAGTGTACTGGCAGGCAGGAAGGTGGTTTAAAGTGTGTCTTCTTCAATGCCAGGAGCATCCGGAATAAGGTGGATGAACTTGCGGCATGGGTTGGTACCTGGGGCTTCGATGTTGTGGCCATTTCGGAGACATGGATAGAGCAGGGACAGGAATGGTTGTTGCAGGTGCCGGGGTTTAGATATTTCAGTAAGCTCAGGGAAGGTGGTAAAAGAGGGGGAGGGGTGGCATTGTTAGTCAATGACAGTATTACGGTGGCAGAAAGGACGTTTGATGAGGACTCGTCTACTGAGGTAGTATGGGCTGAGGTTAGAAACAGGAAAGGAGAGGTAACCCTGTTAGGGGTTTTCTATAGGCCTCCGAAAAGTTCCAGAGATGTAGAGGACAGGATTGCAAAGATGATTCTGGATAGGAGCGAAAGCAACAGGGTAGTTGTTATGGGGGACTTTAACTTTCCAAATGTTGACTGGAAACGCTATAGTTCAAGTACTTTAGATGGGTCCGTTTTTGTCCAATGTGTGCAGGGGGGTTTCCTGACACAGTATGTAGATAGGCCAACGAGAGGCGAGGCCTTATTGGATTTGGTACTGAGTAATGAACCAGGACAGGTGTTAGATTTGGAAGTAGGTGAGCACTTTGGTGATAGTGACCACAATTCGATTACGTTTACTTTAGTGACGGAAAGGGATAGGTATATACCGCAGGGCAAGAATTATATCTGGGGAAAAGGCAATTATGATGCGATGAGGCAAGACTTAGGATGCATCGGATGGAGAGGAAAACTGCAGGGGATGGGCACAATGGAAATGTGGAGCTTGTTCAAGGAACAGCTCCTGCATGTCCTTGATAAGTATGTACCTGTCAGGCAGGGAGGAAGTGGTCGAGCGAGGGAACCGTGGTTTACAAAAGCAGTCGAAACACTTGTCAAGAGGAAGAAGGAAGCTTATGTAAAGATGAGACATGAAGGTTCAGTTAGGGTGCTCGAGAGTTACAAGTTAGCTAGGAAGGACCTAAAGAGAGAGCTAAGTAGAGCCAGGAGGGGACATGAGAAGTCTTTGGCAGGTAGGATCAAGGATAACCCTAAAGCTTTCTATAGATATGTCAGGAATAAAAGAATGACTAGGGTAAGAGTAGGGCCAGTGAAGGACAGTAGTGGGAAGTTGTGCGTGGAGTCCGAGGAGATAGGAGAGGTGCTAAATGAATATTTTTTGTCAGTATTCACACAGGAAAAATACAATGTTGTCGAGGAGAATACTGAGATTCAGGCTACTAGACTAGAAAGGCTTGAGGTTGGTAAGGAGGAGGTGTTAGCAATTCTGGAAAGTGTGAAAATAGATAAGTCCCCTAGGCCGCATGGGATTTATCCTCGGATTCTCTGGGAAGCTAGGGAGGAGATTGCTGAGCCTTTGGCTTTGATCTTTCAGTCAACTTTGTCTGCAGGAATAGTGCCAGAAGACTGGACGATAGCAAATGTTGTCCCCTTGTTCAAGAAGGGGAGTAGAGACAACCCAGGTAACTATAGACCAGTGAGCCTTACTTCTGTTGTGGGCAAGGTCTTGGAAAGGTTTATAAGAGATAGGATGTATAATCATCTGGAAAGGAATAATTTGATTGGAGAGAGTCAACAGGGTTTTTGTGAAGGGTAGGTCGTGCCTCACAAACCTTATTGAGTTCATTGAGAAGGTCACCAAACAGGTGGATGAGGGTAAAGCAGTTGATGTGGTGTATATGGATTTCAGTAAAGCGTTTGATAAGGTTCCCCACTGTAGGCTATTGCAGAAAATACGGAAGCATGGGATTCAGGGTGATTTAGCAGTTTGGATCAGAAATTGGCTAGCGGGAAGAAGACAAAGGGTGGTGGTTGATGGGAAATGTTCAGACTGGAGTCCAGTTACTAGTGGTGTACCACAAGGATCTGTTTTGGGGCCACTGCTGTTTGTCATTTTTATAAATGACCTGGAGGGCGTAGAAGGATGGGTGAGTAAATTTGCAGATGACACTAAAGTCGGTGGAGTTGTGGACAGTGCGGAAGGATGTTACAAGTTACAGAGGGACATAGATAAGCTGCAGCGCTGGGCTGAGAGGTGGCAAATGGAGTTTAATGCAGAAAAATGTGAGGTGATTCATTTTGGAAGGAATAACAGGAAGACAGAGGACTGGGCTAATGGTAAGATTCTTGGTAGTGTGGATGAGCAGAGAGATCTCGGTGTCCATGTACATAGATACCTGAAAGTTGCCACCCAGGTTGAGAGGGTTGTTAAGAAGGCGTACGGCGTGTTAGCTTTTGTTGGTAGAGGGATTGATTTTCGGAGCCATGAGGTCATGTTGCAGCTGTACAAAACTCAGGTGCGGCTGCATTTGGAGTATTGCGTGCAATTCTGGTCGCCGCATTATTGGAAGGATGTGGAAGCATTGGAAAGGGTGCAGAGGAGATTTACCAGAATGTTGCCTGGTATGGAGGGAAGATCTTATGAGGGAAGGCTGAGGGACTTGAGGCTGTTTTCGTTAGAGAGAAGAAGGTTAAAAGGTGACTTAATTGAGGCATACAAGATGATCAGAGGATTGGATAGGGTGGACAGTGAGAGCCTTTTTCCTCGGATGGTGATGTCTAGCACGAGGGGACATAGCTTTAAATTGAGGGGAGCTAGATATAGGACAGATGTCAGAGGTGGGTTCTTTACTCAGAGAGTAGTAAGGGTGTGGAATGCCCTGCCTGCAACAGTAGCGGAGGGCATTCAAATGGTCATTGGATAGACATATGGACGATAAGGGAATAGTGTAGATGGGCTTTAGAGTGGTTTCACAGGTCGGCCCAACATCGAGGGCCGAAGGCCTGTACTGCGCTGTAATGTTCTATGTTCTATGGCCGCGGGTCCTAAACGATCGTGCCTTTCTTGGAGTAGTACGGCCGATAGGGTTCGGTCGGTAGTCGCTACATCTATGGGGAGTGTGGGTCTGGTACCTGCAAAGCGGGGGCCGTACCTTGGGCGCGTTTTAATGTATCAATGGCATCCTTATGCTGTGGAAGCCATTCCCAAGGGGCGTCCTTTTTTAGGAGCTCGGAAAGTGGGGCTGCCTTAGTGGCGAAACCATCTATATGGTTCCTACAGTAACCAACCAGTCCTAAAAATGACCGGAGTGCAGTGACATTATGGGGCAAGGGCAATTTAACAATCAAATCAATCCGTTTTTGCTCTATCTCTCTTTTTCCATGTGTGATGACTGTGTCTAAATAAAAGACCTTTTCTTGTAGGATTTGTGCCTTTTTCGGGTTAACTTTACATCCAGTTGAGTGTAGGAGACCTAGTAATTCAGAAAGAAGTGAAATGTGCTCTTCCTTGGCATCAGTTTGTAGGAGCAAGTTGTCCACATACTGAATGAGGCATTCGGGTCAGCAAAATTTGGATAATCCATTTGCCAATTGTCGGTGAAAAATAGAGGGGGAGTTGTGGAAACCTTGCGGAAGGCATGTCCACGTATATTGCTGTCCTTGGAACGTGAAGGCGAATTTGTATTGGCAATTCTTATCTAATGGAATGGACCAGAAGCCATTGCTAATGTCCAGTACCGTAAAAAACCTGGACTCTAGTCCCTGCTTTAGCATTGTTTCGGGAACGGTGGGGGCTGCTAATGGAGTTACTTTATTGAGTTGTCTGTAATCGATGGTCAGTCTCCATGAACCGTCTGGTTTCCTTACGGGCCAAATTGGGGCATTATTTGTTGAGGCTATGGGCCAAATTACACCTTGGTCTAACAAGCTTTGAATTACTTTTGCAATTTCTCCCTCGGCTTGCTGTGGGAAGCCATATTGTTTCTGGGGCTTGGGATCGGGTCCTGTAATTGTGACTGTTCCCGGAGTTTTTCCACAGTCGTGCTTGTGCTGGGCGAAGGATGCTTTATGTTTTCTTAGGACCTCTCTGATCGTCTTATCTGTCCTAATGGTTTGCGGATCAAACCAATAGTCGCCTACTGAGCAGATTCTATGTTCGTAGTCTCCCACTGTGAGCACGGCGGGGGCTCTCGCTGTTCTGGCCATTTTCCAAACACATTTATTCACGAGGTCAAAGGAAAGGTTGTGTGAACTCATGAAGTCGATCCCTAAAATGTGTTCTGCTGTTTGGGGCAAATCTACTAAAACAACGGGGTGCTTGGTATTAATGTTTCCGATTCGAATGTCTACGGGGGCCGTAATATATCCCTGCTGGATATGTCCTGTAAATCCGCTAAGAGTGATAGTGTCTGTAGTGGGCCATTTATCTCGCTGAAACATTGTGGAGGAGTTTAAAGTGGTGTGGGACCCCCCTGTGTCCCAAAGGAACTCTACGGGGTGTCCCAGGACTGTGCCTGTGACTACTGGTCTACCTGACTTGTCCCAGAATGTGTCGCAGACCCAAGTTGGGGAGTCTGAACACCGTCAATCTGTGCTATTTATGGCAGAAGTGTCTGGACGGGCACTAACACTGTGTATAGGCCTGACATTGTTCCTAGGTGGGGTGTTCGATTGCTGGTTCCGTTGCTGGTTCGGGGGGGGCATTGCATTCGCGGGCATAATGTCCCATGTGTCCACAATTATAGCAACCTCGTGGGGCCTGTGCTCTGGTGCTGTCCGTCATTTCTACCTTCGTTTACCCATGCGGGGTCCTGATGTGTCCTTACTGGATTCATATTTGCTTCTGCCTTCCCCTGCTCTGCCTTTTTACGTAGGGATTGTTCCCAATCTCTAGAAAGTCTCTTCAGAACCCACACTTCATTATGTGTGGCGTCTGAGGGGTCGTAATTTGCACAGGCTTTCTGACCAGCTTCTGTGGTGTGGGAGACTAAAATACGGGTCCATTTGGTTGTGTTTTCGACATTTAAGTGTGCGCGGACTAAATCTCCAAATACCGCTTTGAAGTGTATCCAGAGGCGTCCTGCGTATGCAGTCGGATGCTCTCCCTTCTTTTGTCTGCAGCGATTTAGACCTTCTATGGGATCTCCTCTGTTATAACCAATTGCATTTTAAATAGCTGCCTTCATGTCCTGGAGGCTTCCTCCTCCTACATTCTGTGGATCGGGTAATGCCGAACTAACGGATGGGTCAAGGCTCATCACTATAAGTTTCACTTCCTCCGGTTCGTCCAGACCGTACGTAACTGTCTGTTGTCCTACTCGCTCAAAGAAATGGTGTGGGTCTGCTGTGGGTTGGCGCAGGCATCTTTCAATTGTGTGATGGTTAGTGGGGTGGTGTACACAAAATCGGGTTCATGGTCAATCGGTGACGTGCGCTGCGTGCTGACTGGATTCATTGGGTTGTGTGCTGCCTGTGCAGTCGGTGGTGCGGGTGCTTTCCTTTTCGGGGCCTCTATTCTGATGCTCAGTGACTTCTGCATATCTATGGGCAGTTTCATTGAGTTCCTGCCAGTCGGGGCCATTTTCCTGGTCTAAATTTGGTCCAAAGGTGTCTCTGAAACCATTTTGCACTGACAGCAGTGACTGTAACCTTGAAATTTGCTGCCTGCATTTGATGTGGTCTACTGAACTCTGCCTTTGTTCCGTTGTGGAATTGTGGAGTGCTCGTAAAGCTGCCTTCAAATCTGCGCATTGCTTCTTTAACTGTTCTACCTGTTGTCCCGTCTCTTCTCGTACCAAAACTGCACATTGTGTATCTTGGTAGGCCTTATCGTATTGTGTCTGAAAGCTGCTTAGGTGAACTAAACAAGATTGGTGTGCCCGTTTGACATCAGCCATCTCCTTGGCTTTTGCTGCTCGCTGCTCTCAGAGTTGCTCATTAACTTTCCCACACTTGCTAATGTTTCCCTCACTCTTCTCCTCTTTCTCTACAAGCTGTCTGCAGAGAGTCCTCACGACCTCCTCTGTGTCTCACAATTGTGCCAGACAGGACACAATTGCCATCGGCTTATGAACTTTTCCTAAACTCTTCTTATGTATCTCGGTTAGGTTGTCCCATCAAGTTTGTCCTATACTACCTGACTCTTCATTCAAACAAAACTCAGACCAAAGAACAAAGAAAAGTACAGCAAAGGAACAGGCCCTTCGGGCCTCCAAGCCCGTGCCGACCATGCTGCCCGTCTAAACTACAATCTTCTACACTCCCTGGGTCCGTATCCCTCTATTCCCATCCTATTCATGTATTTGTCAAGATGCCCCTTAAACGTCACTATCGTCTCTCCTTCCACCACCTCCTCCGGCAGCGAGTTCCAGACACCCACTACCCTCTGTGTAAAACACTTGCCTCTTACATCTCCTCTAAACCTTGCCCCTCGCACCTTAAACCTATGCCCCTAGTAATTGACCCCTCTACCCCGGGGAAAAAGCCTTGACTATCCACTCTGTCTATGCCCCTCATAATTTTGTAGACCTCTATCAGGTCGCCCCTCAACCTCTGTCGTTCCAGTGAGAACAAACCGAGTTTATTCAACCTCTCCTCATAGCTAATGCCCTCCATACCAGGTAACATCCTGGTAAATCTCTTCTGCACCCTCTCTAAAGCCTCCACATCCTTCTGGTAGTGTGGTGACCAGAATTGAACACTATACTCCAAGTGTGGGCAAACTAAGGTTCTATACAGCTGCAACATGACTTGCCAATTCTTATACTCAATGCCCCGGCCAATGAAGGCAAGGATGCCGTATGCCTTCTTGACTACCTTCTCCACCTGTGTTGCCCCTTTCAGTGACCTGTGGACCTGTACACCAAGATCTCTCTGACTGTCAATACTCTTGAGGGTTCTACCATTCACTGTATATTCCCTACCTGCATTAGACCTTCCAAAATGCATTACCTCACATTTGTCCGGATTAAACTCCATCTGCCATCTCTGGCAAGTGACAAGTGACAAACTCCACTTGTAGGAAAAACTAGAACCAGAGGACACAATCTCAGACTAAAGGGACGATCCTTTAAAACAGAGATGAGGAGGAATTTCTTCAGCCAGAGGGTGGTGAATCTGTGGAACTCTTTGCCGCAGAAGGCTGTGGAGGCCAAATCACTGAGTGTCTTTAAGACAGAGATAGATAGGTTCTTGCTCAACAAGGGGATCGGGGTTATGGGGAGAAGGCAGGAGAATGGGAATGAGAAAATATCAGCCATGATGGGCCGAGTGGCCTAATTCTGCTCCTATCCCTTATGGTCTTACGGTGCCTTGAGCAGCTCGTATGTAATCAGATGCAGTGAGGATGAACCCTGTCATATATCTCGCACGATAGTTCATTGTCCTTACCCGGGTCCAGCAGCATTTCTTTAAGCAGCCTCTCTGTCTGGCCCTGTTGAGTGACAACCTCACAACCTTTAAAAAGCACTTGGATCAGCACCTGAAACACCCTCACATTCAAGGATATGGGATAAGTGCTGGGAAGTGGGATTAGAGCGAGATTCGGGGTAGTTATTGCCGATGAACACTCGATGGAATAAAGATCATTTTCTGCACTGTACGATTCTATGACTCTACAAACAAAATAAGTGATAGCCATTCGTTGATTCATTCTTCGGGGTAATGCCTTGACCAATCAGAGTCAAGCTGCCTGGTTTAAATTTCAAATAGTGCTTGGCAGTTAACTGTCAGTCACCATCAACTGGTGCATTCTCCATGGCAACACCTGTATCAATCAAAGTCCACTCGCCAACTAATGTCTCCTCATACAGTATAAAGTTGTCACTTGCTCGTTTTTTTGCCGTTTTCCTGATAAGTGCAAGACAAAAAACTGCATTTTTTCAGCAATACCTAAACGCTAACAATTTGAAGGGTTTTGGATGGGTGCTTGTTTGAAAGGATTGCAGGGTTAAAGAGATTTTTGAGGACGGGGGTGCTGACAACAGCTGCCAAGTGAGGTGAGGTGACCTTCACTGTGTATTGGTGAAGGATTGTGTGTGTGATTGTTTCACTCTCTTGTTGCCCTCGTGCTCGATTTGGGGGTCAGCGAGTCTGCAGCTTCAGTCTTCGATGCTCCTGTTTTAATCGATTCAAGCGGCTGAATGTCTGGAGTGGGTGTGTCACTGGGGAAAAGACAGGACTGAATTAGTGTGACTTGATTTCAGGTTATTCCCGAGGAGATGGCAGGGACAGCGAGACACGACCGAGAAATGGTGATGAATGCGAAGAAGCAGCTCCAACAGTGCTCGGACCCGATTGAGAAGCTGCGACTGCAGTGTCTGTCCCGGGGCTCTGCCGGAATCAAAGGCCTCGGCAGGTACAGAGAGAGACAGGGTTTTTCACCTACCAGCCATTCCGCCTGGTGGCTGTACCCCTCTGGGTACAAGTTACAGGTGCCTGCAAACCCATGACACATCCCCCGATGAACATGTTCACTTAGTGCTGGCTGACTATTTGACTGCAGTGATCCTCACCGCTGACACCCCCTCCAAATTGGAGTGTTCTCCCCCCCCCCTCCCTCGCCCCCCTCAAATTGGAGTGCTCTGAGCTCCAGTCGGTTAGAGACTGGCAGTTTAGCATTCCTGATACCTGTGTGGCTTAACCCGCACTCTGTCTCTCTGAAGCAACCTTCAGGGTCAGGCTGTGTAAACTGACGGTGCGTGGGTTCTGTGGATCTGCAAACAAGGTTGTCATAGTTCCTGCAGAAGTGTTTCTCAGGCACTCCGTTACTGTGGGATTGCTTCAATCCTGACTGCATCAGACTGTAAGCCTCTCCCCATCCAGCTCAGTGTCTCACACACAGCCGAGATATCAGATTTCACACTCCAGCTCCTCCTGATTGATGTCCGAAATACAGACAGTGTTTGGGATTGCTGTTGAAGAGCCGTACCCCTCCCTCACACACTCCCATCGCAGTACAGCCTCAATAAGCTAAACTTTACACTGACACCTTCAGGCCCCTCCTTCCTACTAAACCCAGGGCAAAGTGTAAACCCAACAACACTTCGAACCCAAACAAACAAAGA
Source organism: Scyliorhinus torazame (assembly GCF_047496885.1). Classification (NCBI taxonomy): domain Eukaryota; kingdom Metazoa; phylum Chordata; class Chondrichthyes; order Carcharhiniformes; family Scyliorhinidae; genus Scyliorhinus; species Scyliorhinus torazame. The sequence goes on from NC_092715.1 coordinate 7,782,256, forward strand.
AATGTACAGCACAGGAACAGGCCCTTCGGCCCTCCAAGCCCGTGCCGACCATGCTGCCCGACTAAACTACAATCTTCTACACTTCCTGGGTCCGTATCCCTCTATTCCCATCCTATTCATGTATTTGTCAAGATGCCCCTTAAATGTCACCATCGTCCCTGCTTCCACCACCTCCTCCGGTAGCGAGTTCCAGGCACCCACTACCCTCTGCGTAAAAAACTTGCCTCGTACATCTACTCTAAACCTTGCCCCTCTCACCTTAAACCTATGCCCCCTAGTAATTGACCCCTCTCCCCTGGGGAAAAGCTTCTGACTATCCACTCTGTCTATGCCCCTCATAATTTTGTAGACCTCTATCAGGTCGCCCCTCAACCTCCTTCGTTCCAGTGAGAACAAACCGAGTTTATTCGACCGCTCCTCATAGCTAATGCCCTCCATACCAGGCAACATTCTGGTAAATCTCTTCTGCACCCTCTCTAAAGCCTCCACATCCTTCTGGTAGTGTGGCGACCAGAATTGAACACTATACTCCAAGTGTGGCCTAACTAAGGTTCTATATAGCTGCAACATGACTTGCCAATTCTTATACTCAATGCCCCGGCCAATGAAGGCAAGCATGCCGTATGCCTTCTTGACTACCTTCTCCACCTGTGTTGCCCCTTTCAGTGACCTGTGGACCATTGCCAAAGTTGAGATAAAGGAAATGGAAGCTGAGTGACGCTGTGCATGAGCTTCAATAGAGTGCGAATCAGTCAGCACCGCAGAGCCAAGGAGGCGAGTAGAGCACATTCAGCCCATTGTGCCCGTGCTAGCTCTTTGGTAGAACAATTCGATTAATCTGCTTCCTCTGCTGGACTTCCCAAAAGGCCTCTAACCTTTTCCTTGAAGCAGCGGCAGAATGGTATTACCTCTGTAAACCAGAGCCCCAGGGGAATGGGTTCAAATCCCACCAGGGCAGAGGGTCAAATTGGAATTCAATGTGGAATTACAAGTCTTTCCTTTCGATAAAGATAAAGTTAAAGATAAAGATAGATAGATTTTTGAAGAATAAAGGGATTAAGGGTTATGGTGTTCGGGCCGGAAAGTGGAGCTGAGTCCACAAAAGATCAGCCATGATCTCATTGAATGGTGGAGCAGGCTCGAGGGGCCAGATGGCCGACTCCTGCTCCTAGTTCTTATGTTCTTATGTTCTGATATTAGGGAACTTGGGGAAATAAAAGGTGATGTGTTGAGGAGTGTACATATTACGGAGAAGGAGGCGCTGGAGGTATTAAAGCGCATCAAGATAGACAAATCCCAGGGAACTGATGAAATGTGTCCCAGGACGTTGTGGGAGGCGAGGGAGGAAATTGCCGGCCCCCGAGCTGAGATATTTGAATCATCGACAGCGACAGGAGAGGTGCCTGATGATTGGAGGGTAGCAAATGTTGTGCCCTTGTTTAAGAAGGGCTGTCGGGATAAGCCCGGGAACTGAGTCCACAAAAGTGGAGCTGAGTCCACAAAAGATCAGCCATGATCTCATTCAATGGCGGAGCAGGCTCGAGGGGCCAGGTGGCCTACTCCTGCTCCTAGTTCTTTATGTTCTTCCTTCAGGGCAGGAAATCTGCCGTCCTTACTTGGTCTGGTTTTCCTGCCCAGCATCAGTGTTTGGTCGGGTGGGTGGACGATAGACTGGAATGGGGGGGATGGAACACTCCCAATGGAGAGTATTCCATTACACTTACTCTCCGCAGGATTCCCAGCCTCTGACCTGCCCTAGTAGCCACAGTATTTATACGGCTGGGTCCAGTTCAGTTTCTGATCAATGGTAACCCCCAGGATGTTGACTGTGGGGGATTCAGCGATGGTAATGCCATTGACTGTCAAGGGGCGGTGGTTAGATCCTCTCTCACACAGATACATAGAAGATCGGAGCAGGAGGAGGCTTTTTGCCCTTCGAGCCTGCTCCGCCATTCATCACCATCATGGCTGATCATCCAACTCCTGTAGGAGATGGTCATTGCCTGGCACTTGTGTGGCCCGAATGTTAATTTTGAACACCTCTGCCAAATGTTGTGTTGACCGTTCTGCTCGAAGAACCCTGGCTTGTCCAGTTTATCCAAATCGCTGAACTCCCTCCACCTTGCCGCCATTCCAGTAATTCTTCTTTGCATCTTCTCTCCAAGTTTGCACACCCTTCCTAAAGTTTGGTGCCCAGAACACAAACTCTACAGCTGATATCCAATTAGTATTTTATCACAGTTTAGAATTGCCCTCTTGCTTTTTTAATACCAACTTTTCTATTTGTTGTTTTAGCAGCCTTTGTAAACTTTAACTGCCCAATGAGATTCCTGTGTCATTCTAGGGTGTTCCGTATAATGGACGATGACAACAATCGAACACTTGACTACAAGGAGTTTGTGAAAGGTCTGAATGATTACGGTGTGCTGATGGACAAGGCAGATGTGGAATCTTGCTTCAAATGTTTTGACAAGGACTCAAGTGGAACCATTGACTTTGATGAGTTTCTCGTAACATTGCGGGTGAGAGGAGGGTGAGGTGTGGGTGAGAGGGGGGTGAGGAAGGGGGCGAGGGAGGGGGGGTGAGGGAGGGGGGTGGGGAGGTGAGGGAGGGGGGTGGGGGTGGGGGGGTGAGGGGGGGTGGGGGGGGTTGAGAGGGGGGGTGAGGGGGGGTGTGAGGGGGGTGGGGGGGTGGTGAGAGGGTGAGGTGCGAGTGAGGGGGGTGGGGGGGTGGTGAGTGGGTGAGGTGCGTGTGAGGGGGGTGAGAGGGTGAGGTGCGTGTGAGGGGGGTGAGGTGCGGGTGAGGGGGGTGAGAGGGTGAGGTGCGTGTGAGGAGGGTGGGCGGGGGTGAGAGGGTGAGGGGTGGTGTGAGGCGGTGAGGTGCGGGTGAAGGGGTGAGGGGGGTGAGAGGGTGAGGTGCGTGTGAGGGGGGGTGAGAGGGTGAGGGGGGGGTGAGGGGGATTGGTGGTGAGGGGGGTGAGAGGGTGAGGGGGGGGTGAGGGGGATTGTTGGTGAGGGGGGGTGAGGGGGGTGGTGGTGAGGGGAGGTAGTGGTGAGGGGGGTGGTGAGGGGGTGTGGGGGGTGTGAGGGGGGAGGGGGTGTGTGAGGGGGAGTGGGGAGGGGGGTGTGAGAGGGGGGAGGGGGGTGTGAGGGGGAGGGGGGGTGTGGGGGGGTGAGGGGGGGTTGGGGGGTGAGGGGGGGTGAAGTGCGGGTGAGGGGGGTGAAGAGGGGGGAGAATAGGGGAGGGGCGGGTGAGAGGGGGTGAGGGGGGGTAAGAGGTGGTTAAGGAGCGGGATGAGGGGGGGTGACGCGGCTGAGGGTGTGTGTGGGGGGAGGAGGAGGGTGTGTGGGGAGGGGGTGGGGAATAGAGCGGTGATGTGGGTGAGGTGTGGGGGTGAAGCGGGCGTGGGGGCTGAGAGGGAGGGAAGTAGGGGGGTGCGAGAGGTGGTGGGCAGGTGAGGGGGGGTGAGGGGGACAGGGCGAAGCTTGTGAGGGGGTAGGGGTGTGGGGAGTGACGGGGATGAGGGTGAGGGGGCGAGGTCAGTGAGGGGGTGGGGGAAAAGTGACAAGGCGAGGGTGTGTGTGTGGGGGAGGGTGTGTGTGGGGGGGACGGGTGGGGGAGGGGGAGGGGCGGTCATGTGGGTGTGGGGGGTGAGAGGGAGGTGTGGGGTGGGTGAGAGAGGGGGCTGAGAGGCGGGTGAGGGGGACGGGGCGAAGCGGGCGGGGGGGGTAGGGGTGAGGGGGACGAGGTCAAGGCGGTTGAGGGGGTGAGGGGGATGGGGCGAGGCGAATGAGGGGAGTGAGGGGGGCGATGCGGGTGAGGGGGGGTTGAGGGGAGAGTGACACGGGTGAGGGGTGAGTGCTGGGGGGAGTGAGGGGAAGGTGGAGGGGGTGTCAATCTTGTCCATATGAGTCACTTTTACTCGTTTAAAACAGGAGAACAACTTGCATTTCACTAACACATTTAATACCTTAAAATAGTAACAACCTGTCTTTAAATAGCTCCCAAAGAGCGTCCCCGTGGCGGAGCGAGTCCCCGAGTGCGTCCCCGAGCGCGTCTCCGAGACGGAGAGCGTCCCCGAGGGCATCCCTGAGGCGGAGCGCGGCGCCGAGGCGGAGCGTGTCCCCGAGGTGGAGCGCGTACCCGTGGAGGAGCGCGTCCCCGAGGTGGAGAGCGTCCCCGTGGCGGAGTGCATCCCCGAGCGCGTCCCGGAGGCGGAGAGCGTCCCCGAGGCTGAGCTCGTCCCCGATGCGGAGCGCGTCCCTGAGATGGAGCACATCCCCGTGGCGGAGCGCGTCCCCGAGGCGGAGCGTGACCCCGAGGCGAAGTGCGCCCCCGAGGGCGTCCCCGAGGCGGAGCGCGTCCCCGAGGCGGAGCCGGTCCCCGAGGTGGAGAGCGTCCCCGAGGTGGAGCGCGTTCCCGAGGCGGAGAGCGTCCCCGAGGCGGAGCGGGTCCTCGGGGTGGAGCGCGGCCCGAGGCGGAGAGCAACCCCGAGGCGGAGCCCGTCCCCGAGTCGGAGCACGTCCCCGAGGAGGAGCGCGTCCCCGAGGTGGAGCGCGTTCCCGAGGCGGAGAGCGTCCCCGAGGCGGAGCCCGTCCCCGAGGCGGAGCGCGTCCCCGAGGCGGAGCGCGTCCCCGAGGCGGAGAGCGTCACCGAGGTGGAGAGCGTCCCCGAGGCGGAGCGGGTCACCGAGGCGGAGAGCGTCCCCGAGGCGGAGCGGGTTCCCGAGGCGGAGAGCGTCCCCGAGGTGGAGCGCGTTCCCGAGGCGGAGAGCGTCCCCGAGGTGGAGCCCGTCCCTGAGGCGGAGCGCGTTCCGGAGGCGGAGTGCGTCCCCGAGGAGGAGCGCGACCCGAGGCGGAGCCCGTCCCCGAGGCGGAGCACGTCCCCGAGGCGGAGAGCGTCCCCGAGGCGGAGCCCGTCCCGAGGCGGAGCCCGTCCTCAAGGCAGAACGCGTCCCCGTGGAGGAGCGCGTCCCTGACGTGAAGAGCGCCCCCGTGGCGGAGCGCGTCCCCGAGAGCGTCCCCGAGGGCGTCCCTGAGGCGGAGCACGTCCCCGAGGCGAAGCGTGTCCCCGAGGCGGAGCGGGTCCCCGAGGCGAAGCGCGTCCCCGTGTCTGCCCCTGAGGCGGAGCACGACATGGAGGCGGAGTGCGTCCCCGAGGTGGAGTGCATCCCCGTGGTAGAGCGTGTCCCCGAGGTGGAGCGCGTCCCCGTGGTGGAGCACATCCCCGTGGTGGAGCGCGTTCCCGAGGGCGTCCCCGAGGTGGAGCGTGTCCCCGAGGCGGAGAGCGTCCCCGAGGCGAAGCACGTCACCGAGGCGGAGCGAGACCCTGAGGCGGAGCGCATCACCGAGGGCGTCCACGAGGCGGAGCGTGTCCCCGAGGCGGAGCGTGACCCCGAGGCGAAGTGCGCCCCCGAGGGCGTCCCCGAGGCGGAGCGCGTCCCCGAGGCGGAGCGGGTCCCCGAGGTGGAGAGCGTCCCCGAGGTGGAGCGCGTTCCCGAGGCGGAGAGCGTCCCCGAGGCGGAGCCCTTCCCCTAGGCGGAGCGCGTCCCCGAGGCGGAGCGCGTCCCCAAGGCGGAGCGGGTCCTCGGGGTGGAGCGCGTCCCGAGGCGGAGAGCAACCCCGAGGCGGAGCCCGTCCCCGAGTCGGAGCACGTCCCCGAGGAGGAGCGCGTCCCCGAGGTGGAGCGCGTTCCCGAGGCGGAGAGCGTCCCCGAGGCGGAGCCCGTCCCCGAGGCGGAGCGCGTCCCCGAGGCGGAGAGCGTCCCCGAGGCGGAGCCCGTCCCCGAGGCGGAGCGCGTCCCCGAGGCGGAGAGCGTCCCCGAGGCGGAGAGCGTCACCGAGGTGGAGAGCGTCCCCGAGGCGGAGCGGGTCACCGAGGCGGAGAGCGTCCCCGAGGCGGAGCGGGTTCCCGAGGCGGAGCGGTTTCCCGAGGCGGAGAGCGTCCCCGAGGTGGAGCGCGTTCCCGAGGCGGAGAGCGTCCCCGAGGTGGAGCCCGTCCCTGAGGCGGAGCGCGTTCCCGAGGCGGAGTGCGTCCCCGAGGAGGAGCGCGACCCGAGGCGGAGAGCGTCCCCGAGGCGGAGCGCGTCCCCGAGGCGGAGCGCGTCCTCGAGGCGGAGCGGGTCCTCGAGGCGGAGCGCGTCCCGAGGCCGAGAGCGTCCCCGAGGCGGAGCCCGTCCCCGAGGCGGAGCACGTCCCCGAGGCGGAGAGCGTCCCCGAGGCGGAGCCCGTCCCCAAGGCAGAACGCGTCCCCGTGGAGGAGCGCGTCCCTGACGTGAAGAGCGCCCCCGTGGCGGAGCGCGTCCCCGAGAGCGTCCCCGAGGGCGTCCCTGAGGCGGAGCGCGTCCCCGAGGCGAAGCGTGTCCCGAGGCGGAGCGGGTCCCTGAGGCGGAGCGGGTCCCCGAGGCGGAGCGGGTCCCTGAGGCGGAGGGCGTCCCCGTGGCGGAGCGCGTCCCCGAGTGCGTCCCCGAGGCGGAGCGCGTTCCCGAGGTGGACCGAGTCCCCGTGCGAAGCGGTCTCCGAGGCGGAGCGCGTCCCCGGGGCGGAGCGTGTCCCCGAGGCGAAGCGCGTCCCCGAGTCTGCCCCCGAGGCGGAGCGCGACATGGAGGAGGAGCGCGTCCCCGAGGCGGAGCGCGTCCCCGTGTCTGCCCCTGAGGCGGAGCACGACATGGAGGCGGAGTGCGTCCCCGAGGTGGAGTGCATCCCCGTGGTAGAGCGTGTCCCCGAGGTGGAGCGCGTCCCCGTGGTGGAGCACATCCCCGTGGTGGAGCGCGTTCCCGAGGGCGTCCCCGAGGTGGAGCGTGTCCCCGAGGCGGAGAGCGTCCCCGAGGCGAAGCACGTCACCGAGGCGGAGCGAGACCCTGAGGCGGAGCGCATCACCGAGGGCGTCCACGAGGCGGAGCGTGTCCCCGAGGCGGAGCGCATCCCCGAGGGCGTACACGAGGCCCAGCGCATCTTTGAGTGCGTCCCCGAGACGGAGCGCGATCCCGAGGCGAAGAGCGCCCCCGTGGCGGAGCGCGTCCCCGAGGGCGTCCCTGAGGCGGAGCGCGTCCCAGAGGCGAAGTGCGTCCCCGATGCGAAACGCGTCCCTGAGGTGGAGCGCGTCCCCCTGGTGGAATGCGTCCCTGAGGGCGTCCCCGAGGCGAAGCGCGTCCCCCTGGCGGAATGCGTCCCAGAGGGCGTCCCCGAGGCGAAGCGCGTCCCCCTGGCGGAATGCGTCCCAGAGGGCGTCCCTGAACGTGTCCCCGAGGCGGAGAGCGTCCCGAGGGCGTCCCTGAGGTGGAGCGCGTCCCCCTGGTGGAATGCGTCCCTGAAGGCGTCCCCGAGGCGAAGCGCGTCCCCCTGGCGGAATGCGTCCCAGAGGGCGTCCCTGAACGTGTCCCCGAGGCGGAGAGCGTCCCGAAGGCATCCCTGAGGCGAAGCACGTCCCCGAGGTGGAGCGCGGCGCCGAGGCGGAGCGCGTCCCCGAGGCGGAGCGCGTCCCCGTGGAGGAGCGCGTCCCCGAGGTGTAGAGCGTCCCTGTGGCGGAGTGCATCCCTGAGCGCGTCCCGGAGGCGGAGAGCGTCCCCGAGGGCGTCCCCGAGGCTGAGCTCGTCCCCGATGCGGAGCGCGTCCCTGAGGTGGAGCACATCCCCGTGACGGAGCGCGTCCCCAAGGCGGAGCGTGACCCCGAGGCGAAGTGCGTCCCCGAGGCGGACCGCGTCCCCGATGCGGAGCGCGTCCCCGATGCGGAGCGCGTTCCTGAGGTGGAGCGCGTCCCTGTGGCGGAGCGCGTCCCTGAGGGCGTCCCCGAGGCGGAGCGCATCCCCGAGGCGAAGCGTGACCCCGAGGCGGAGCGGGGTCACCGAGGCGGAGCGTGTCCCCGAGGCGGAGCGCGTCTCCGAGGCAGAGCTCGTCCCTGAGTGCGTCCCCGAGCGCGTCCCCGAGGCGAAGCGCGACCCTGAGGTGGAGCGCGCCCTGAGGTGGAGTACGTCCCCGAGGCGGAGCGCGTCCCTGAGGTGGAAGGCGTCCCTGTGGCGGAGCGCGTCCACGAGGCGGAGCGTGTCCCCGAGGCGGAGCGCGTCCCCGTGGCGGAGCGAGTCCCTGAGCGCATCTCCGAGCACGTCCCCGAGTCTGTCCCTGAGGCAGAGCGCGACATGGTGGCGAAGCGCGCCGCCGAGGCGGAGCGGGTCCCCGAGGCAGAGCGCGTCCCTGTGGAGGAGCGCATCACCGAGTGCGTCCCAGAGGCGGAGAGCGTCCCCGAGGGCGTCCCTGAGGCGGAGCGCGTCCCCCAGGAGAAGTGCGTCCCCGATGCGGAGCGCGTCCCCGATGCGGAGCGCGTCCCTGAGGTGGAGCGCGTCCCCTTGGCGGAGAGCGGCCCTGAGGGCGCCCCCGAGGCGAAGCGTGTCCCCGAGGCGGAGCGGGTCCCCGAGGTGGAGGGCGTCCCCGTGGCGGAGCGCGTCCCCGAGCGCATCCCCGAGGTGGAGGGCGTCCCTGAGGCGGAGCGCGTCACCGAGGCGAAGCGCGACCCCGAGGTGGAGCACATCCCCGAGGTGGAGCGCGTCCCCGAGGCGGAGCGCGTCCCCGAGGTGGACCGAGTCCCCGTGGCGGAGCGCGTCCCCGAGGCGAAGCGCGTCCCCGAGTCTGCCCCTGAGGCGGAGCGCGACATGGAGGCGGAGCGCGTCCCCGAGGCGGAGCGCATCCCCGTGTCTGCCCCTGAGGCGGAGCACGACATGGAGGCGGAGTGCGTCCCCGTGGTAGAGCGTGTCCCCGTGGTAGAGCGTGTCCCCGAGGTGGAGCGCGTCCCCGTGGTGGAGCACATCCCCGTGGTGGAGCGCGTTCCCGAGGGCGTCCCCGAGGTGGAGCGTGTCCCCGAGGCGGAGAGCGTCCCCGAGGCGAAGCACGTCACCGAGGCGGAGCGAGTCCCCGAGGCGGAGTGCATCACCGAGGGCGCCCCCGAGACGGAGCGCGATCCCGAGGCGAAGCGCGCTCCCAAGGCGGAGCGCGTCCCCGAGACGGAGCGCGACATGGAGGTGGAGCCCGGCCCCGAGGTGGGGTGCGTCCCCAAATGCGTCGCCGAGGTGGAGCGCGTCCCCGAGGTGGAGTGCGTCCCCGAGGTGGAGCGCGTCCCCGAGGCTGAGCGCGTCCCCGAGGCGTAGCGCGTCCCCGTGGCGGAGCGAGTCCCCGAGTGCGTCCCCGAGACGGAGAGCGTCCCCGAGGGCGTCCCTGAGGCGTAGCGCGTCCCCGTGGCGGAGCGAGTCCCTGAGTGCGTCCCCGAGCGCGTCCCCGAGATGGAGTGCGTCCCCGAGGGCGTCCCTGAGGCGGAGCGCGACCCCGAGGTGGAGCGCATCCCCGAGGCGGAGCGCGTCCCCGCGGCGGAACCTGTCCCCGAGGGCGTCCACGAGGTGGAGCGCGTCCCCCAAGGTGCCACTGTTTCGTGGCCAAACATGATGGGAAGGCTCTGGAATGTGTTCCCAGGGATTTGTAGATTGCATGTGTTCTGCTGGGTTTCTTAGTATTAGAACATAGAACATTACAGCACAGTACAGGCCCTTCGGCCTCGATGTTGCGCCGACCTGTGAAACCACTCTAAAGCCCACCTACACTATTCCCTTATCGTCCATATGTCTATCCAATGACCATTTGAATGCCCTTAGTGTTGGCGAGTCCGCTACTGTTGCAGGCAGGGCATTCCACGCCCTTACTACTCTCTGAGTAAAGAACCTACCTCTGACATCTGTCCTATATCTATCTCCCCTCAATTTAAAGTTATGTTCCCTCGTGCTAGACATCACCATCCGAGGAAAAAGGCTCACTGTCCACCCTGTCCAATCCTCTGATCATCTTGTATGCCTCAATTAAGTCACCTCTTAACCTTCTTCTCTCTAATGAAAACAGCCTCAAGTCCCTCAGCCTTTCCTCATAAGATCTTCCCTCCATACCAGGCAACATTCTGGTAAATCTCCTCTGCACCCTTTCCAATGCTTCCACATCCTTCCTATAATGCGGCGACCAGAATTGCACGCAAATGCGGCCGCACCAGAGTTTTGTACAGCTGCAACATGACCTCATGGCTCCGAAACTTAATCCCTCTACCAAAAAAAGCTAACACACCGTATGCCTTCTTAACAACCCTCTCAACCTGGGTGGCAACTTTCAGGGATCTATGTACATGGACACCGAGATCTCTCTGCTCATCCACACTACCAAGAATCTTACCATTAGCCCAGTCCTCTGTCTTCCTGTTATTCCTTCCAAAATGAATCACCTCACACTTTTCTGCATTAAACTCCATTTGCCACCTCTCAGCCCAGCACCGCAGCTTATCTATGTCCCTCTGTAACTTGTAACATCCTTCCGCACTGTCCACAACTCCACCGACTTTAGTGTCATCTGCAAATTTACTCACCCATCCTTCTACGCCCTCCTCCAGGTCATTTATAAAAATGACAAACAGCAGTGGCCCCAAAACAGACCCTTGTGGTACACCACTAGTAACTGGACTCCAGTCTGAACATTTCCCATCAACCACCACCCTTTGTCTTCTTCCAGCTAGCCAATTTCTGATCCAAACTGCTAAATCACCCTGATTCCCATGCCTCCGTATTTTCTGCAGGAGCCTACCGTGGGGAACCTTATCAAACGCTTTACTGAAATCCATACACACCACATCAACTGCTTTACCCTCCTCCACCTGTTTGGTCACCTTCTCAAAGAACTCAATAAGGTTTGTGAGGCACGACCTACCCTTCACAAAACCGTGTTGACTATCTCTAATCAAATTATTCCTTTCCATATGATTATACATCCTATCTCTTATAAACCTTTCCAACATTTTGCCCACAACAAAAGTAAGGCTCAATGGTCTATAGTTACCGGGGTTGTCTCTACTCCCCTTCTTGAACAAGGGGACAACATTTGCTATCCTCCAGTCTTCTGGCACTATTCCTGTAGACAAAGATGACTTAAAGATCAAAGCCAAAGACTCAGCAATCTCCTCCCTAGTTCCCCAGAGAATCCTAGGATAAATCCCATCCGGCCCGAAAACTTATCGATTTTCACACTTTCCAGAATTGCTAACACCTCCTCCTTATGAACCTCAAGCCCTTCTAGTCTAGTAGCCTGAATCTCAGTATTCTCCTTGACAACATTGTCTTTTTCCTGTGTGAATACTGACGAAAAATATTCATTTAGCACCTCTCCTATCTCCTCGGACTCCAAGCACAACTTCCCATTACTGTCCTTGACTGGCCCTACTCTTACCCGAGTCATTCTTTTATTCCTGACATATCTATAGAAAGCTTTAGGGTTATCCTTGATCCTACCTGCCAAAGACTTCTCATGTCCCCTCCTGGCTCTACTTAGCTCTCTCTTTAGGTCCTTCCTAGCTAACTTGTAACTCTCGAGCACCCTAACTGAACCTTCACGTCTCATCTTTACATAATGCTCCACATTTCCATTGTGCCCATCCCCTGCAGTTTTCCTCTCCATCCGATGCATCCTAAGTCTTGCCTCATCGCATCATAATTGCCTTTCTTCCAGATATAACTCTTGCCCTGCGGTATATATCTATCCCTTTCCATCACTAAAGTAAACTTAATCAAATTGTGGTCACTATCATAAAAGTGCTCACCTACCTCCAAATCTAACACCTGTCCTGGTTCATTACCCAGTTCCAAATCCAATATGGCCTCGCCTCTCGTTGGCCTATCTACATACTGTGTCAGGAAACCCTCCTGCACACATTGGACAAAAACAGACCCATCTAAAGTACTCGAACTATAGCATTTCCAGTCAATATTTGGAAAGTTAAAGTCCCCCATAACAACTACCCTGTTGCTTTCGCTCCTATCCAGAATCATCTTTGCAATCCTGTCCTCTACATCTCTGGAACTTTTCGGAGGCCTATAGAAAACCCCTAACAGGGTGACCTCTCTTTTTCTGTTTCTAACCTCAGCCCATACTACCTCAGTAGACGAGTCCTCATCAAACGTCCTTTCTGCCACCGTAATACTGTCCTTGACTAACAATGCCACCCCTCCCCCTCTTTTACCAGCTTCCCTGAGCTTACTGAAATATCTAAACCCCGGCACCTGCAACAACCATTCCTGTCCCTGCTCTATCCATGTCTCCGAAATGGCCACAACATCGAAGTCCCAGGTACCAACCCATACCGCAAATTCACCCACCTGATTCCAGATGCTCCTGGCATTGAAGAAGACACACTTTAAACCACCTTCCTGCCTGCAGGTACACTCCTGCAACTTTGAAACCCTACTCATGCAAATGACCCCCGCAACAGCCAATCAGCAGCTCCGCTCTACTGCCCTCTGCTGGATGCTTGTCTTCACTTGAACAGCTAGGGTCTCTTGCTGAGGTACACCTTCAAGTTAGGATGAGCACATGGACGTATGCAAATTTCCCCCGCAACAGCCAATCTATGGTATTAGAACCATCGAAATGTTACAGCACACAAGGAGGCCATTCAGAGTATCTTGTCCATGCTAGACCAAGGACAGCCAGGTGCCCTTTCCAATTCCTGCACCCATTCCATAGCCCTGTAGATTAAAGCTCTTACGGTGCAGATCCGGGTAATTTTTAAGATTGTAGTGTGTCTGCCTCGGAGAAGGGACAGAATTCACCATGTGCCAGAATAAATTATGCAGATTCACCTCTTTTCCCTCTCTATCTCTCTGCCTGCGCAGCCGCCCATGTCCAACGCAAGGAAAGAGATCATTCAACAGGCCTTTCGGAAACTGGACAAGACAGGAGATGGTGTGATAACCATTGAGGATCTGCGAGGAGTTTACAATGCCCAACATCACCCCAAGTATCAGAACGGGGAGTGGACAGAGGAACAGGTCTTCAGAACTTTCCTGGATAGCTTTGATTCACCCGACAATAAAGATGGAATTGTGAGTGAGATCGGGAGTTGGCCTCTCCATAGCCAGAGCCCTTTGGCAATTGCAGACTCTGGTTTTCCTGTAGTTGCTGTGCACGGTCTGAGAACCGGATCGGGCTGCCCAGGTGACAGCGGCATTCTCACCCTGCACTGGATAACAGTGCGAGAAGACGAGTAATGGTGGTGGACTCACCCCTGATACACCCGTCTCCCCGCACCCCCGTCTCCCCGCACCCCCGTCTCCCCGCACCCCCGTCTCCCCGCACCCCCGTCTCCCCGCACCCCCGTCTCCCCGCACCCCCGTCTCCCCGCACCCCCGTCTCCCCGCACCCCCGTCTCCCCGCACCCCCGTCTCCCCGCACCCCCGTCTCCCCGCACCCTCGTCTCCCCGCATCCCCGTCTCCCCGCACCCCCGTCTCCCCGCACCCCCGTCTCCCCGCACCCCCGTCTCCCCGCACCCCCGTCTCCCCGCACCCCCGTCTCCCCGCACCCCCGTCTCCCCGCACCCCCATCTCCCCGCACCCCCGTCTCCCCGCACCCCCGTCTCCCCGCACCCCCGTCTCCCCGCACCCCCGTCTCCCCGCACCCCCGTCTCCCCGCACCCCCGTCTCCCCGCACCCCCGTCTCCCCGCACCCCCGTCTCCCCGTCTCCCCGCACCCCCGTCTCCCCGCACCCCCGTCTCCCCGCACCCCGTCTCCCCGCACCCCGTCTCTCCGCACCCCCGTCTCCCCGCACCCCTGTCTCTCCGCACCCCTGTCCCCCCGCACCCCCGTCTCCCCGGACTCCCCTCTCCCCGCACCCCCGTCTCCCCGGACTCCCGTCTCCCCGCACCCCTGTCTCCCCGCACCCCTGTCTCCCCGCACCCCTGTCTCCCCGCAACCCCGTCTCCCCGCACCCCGTCTCCCCGCACCCCGTCTCCCCGCACCCCGTCTCCCCGCGTCCCTGTTTCCCCGCATCCCTGTTTCCCAGCACTCCTGTTTCCCCGCACCCCTGTCTCCCCGCGTCCCTGTCACCCCGCACCCCTGTCACTCCGCACCCCTGTCTCCCCGCACCCCTGTCTCCCCGCACCCCTGTCTCCCCGCACCCCTGTCTCCCCGCACCCCCGTCTCCCCGCACCCCTGTCTCCCCGCACCCCCGTCTCCCCGCACCCCCGTCTCCCCGCACCCCCGTCTCCCCGCACCCCCGTCTCCCCGCACCCCCGTCTCCCCGCACCCCCGTCTCCCCGCACCCCCGTCTCCCCGCACCCCCGTCTCCCCGCACCCCCGTCTCCCCGCACCCCCGTCTCCCCGTCTCCCCGCACCCCCGTCTCCCCGCACCCCCGTCTCCCCGCACCCCGTCTCCCCGCACCCCGTCTCTCCGCACCCCCGTCTCCCCGCACCCCTGTCTCTCCGCACCCCTGTCCCCCCGCACCCCCGTCTCCCCGGACTCCCCTCTCCCCGCACCCCCGTCTCCCCGGACTCCCGTCTCCCCGCACCCCTGTCTCCCCGCACCCCTGTCTCCCCGCACCCCTGTCTCCCCGCAACCCCGTCTCCCCGCACCCCGTCTCCCCGCGTCCCTGTTTCCCCGCATCCCTGTTTCCCAGCACTCCTGTTTCCCCGCACCCCTGTCTCCCCGCGTCCCTGTCACCCCGCACCCCTGTCACCCCGCACCCCTGTCACCCCGCACCCCTGTCTCCCCGCACCCCTGTCTCCCCGCACCCCTGTCTCCCCGCACCCCTGTCTCCCCGCACCCCTGTCTCCCCGCACCCCTGTCTCCCCGCACCCCTGTCTCCCCGCACCCCTGTCTCCCCGCACCCCCGTCTCCCCGCACCCCTGTCTCCCCGCACCCCTGTCTCCCCGCACCCCCGTCTCCACGCACCCCGTCTCCCCGCACCCCTGTCTCCCCGCACCCCGTCTCCCCCTGTCTCCCCGAGTCCCCGTCTCCCCGCACCCCCGACTCCCCGTCTCCCCACTCCCCGTCTCACCGCACCCCCGTCTCCCCGCACCCCCGTCTCCCCGCACCCCCGTCTCCCCGCACCCCCGTCTCCCCGCACCCCCGTCTCCCCGCACCCCCGTCTCCCCGCTCCCCAGCCTCCCTGCCTCCCCAGCTTCCCCTGCCGCCCCTGCCTCCCCATCCGCCCTGCCTCCCCGCCTCCCCAGCCTCCCCAGCCTGCCCTGCCTCCCCAGCCTCCCCTGCTTCCCCAGCCGCCCTGCCTCCCCAGCCTGCCCTGCCTCCCCAGCCGCCCAGCCGCCCAGCCTCCCCTGCCTCCCCATCCTCCCCAGCTGCTCCAGTCTCCCCGGCCAGCCCAGCCTCCTCAGCCTGCCCTGCTGCCCCAGCCTCCCCAGCTGCCCCAGCCTCCCCTGCCTCCCCAGCCTGCCCTGCCCCCCCTGCCTGCCCTGCCCCCCCTGCCTCCCCAGCTGCCCCAGCCTCCCCACACCAGTTGACCTGCACCTCCTCATTAACCACAGGGCAGAGGTCAGACATACAGCCCTGTCTGATTGATGTGGAGATGCCGGCGTTGGACTGGGGTGAGCACAGTACGAAGTCTTACAACACCAGGTTAAAGTCCAACAGGTTTGTTTCGATGTCACTAGCTTTCGGTCACTAGCTCCGAAAGCTAGTGACATCGAAACAAACCTGTTGGACTTTAACCTGGTGTTGTAAGACTTCGTACTGTCTGATTGAGCCAGTGGTGGTGCAGATATCCAGACTGCCTGCCATCAACAGTCTCTCGGGTATTGCTGAAGAAAGAGACAAGCTGTTGGAGATTTTCAACAGCACTCACCAAGACAGAGGCGCAGGAATAGCAAAACTCAAAGGGGAATAATAATTGTTCTGCGCCCAGTCTCTCCCCTCTCTGGAAGGGTAGTCTTGCCTTTCTGTCCTGGCCATGTGACACAAAAAGCTTGGAAAGCGTGTCTCTTTTTTTAGCAATAAATGAACACTGTAAATGGGTGTCCTGTGACAAACATTGCTTTAACTGTGATCTTAACCCGTTTAACTGTCAACTTTTATTTAGAAATGCAGCTGTGAGATACTAGCAAAGCTTCAGCTAACATTGCAAAGTGACAAACTAGCTGTCTGCCGTAGAGGATAGTGAGAATGTGCGTAGATTTGTCACAGCATTGGTCACAGTGAACTGCAGTCTGACAAAGCGGCTGTCCACAGGACCTCGAGTATCTGACTGCAAGGTAACTGTTCAGGTTAGAGTTGGGGAAATGTCACCAATATCGGCTGCAGTGGGCAGTGCCCCTACTGGTGGGAAAGTGCAGTTACAGCGTGACACGTTTATATGGGAGGCCTCCATTATAAGTCAACGCAGGAATTTCTAAAGGAAATGTTTAAATTGAGAAGAGTATGTGACACAGGCCTGTTCCCAGTCTTCAGCCTTGCTTTCCCGGAACACCGCACTTTACCCCGAGTCCTGTCCAACATCGAGCAGGGTCCCAGCATACTGCCCAAAACTCTGAACAGTGAGTAACAGTGGTTGTGGCTGCTGGATTGCTCATTCCCAGGCTCTATCCGCAGTGGACCCTTCCGAGTGGAATTGTTTCCAGCACATCTGGATTATTAGATGCAATCTGTCTGGCCGTTTTAACACCCATTGCATGAGCAGAATGCCCCACAGCGCACAGTGAGTCAGCATTCACTCCTCCCACACTCAGTCTGTTAGGGGGTTCAGGGTTATATCCCATCCACATTAGTTTGAGTCTAGATCCCAGAGAATTCGAATCCTGGAGCTGGGATTATATATCCGGCCCTGCGTTGTGCACTGTGTTGTGGTTTCTGTCTCCCGCCTAGTGATGAACAAGGCAGATTTTAACCTGTTCCTTTAGTGAGCTTTATTCCTGGAATGGGTGGCCAGCCTGGTACCAGAGCGCCTCTACTCTGCAACTCTCCCTCTCCCCCCACCGTGGGTGTGTGCTGGAAGGACTTTGCAAGTTAATTCTCAGCCTGCTTTGCCGCATTAGGAACACGGCTCCCTTTGCCGTCAAGTCCTGGGGTGGGACTCAAACGCAGAGCTTCTGACTGAGAGGCAGGGACACTGCCCACACCCTCTGGCCCAGAGGCAGGGACGCTGCCCACTGCCCACACACCCTCTGGCCCAGAGGCAGGGACGCTGCCCACTGCCCACACACCCTCTGGCCCAGAGGCAGGGACGCTGCCCACTGCCCACACACCCTCTGGCCCAGAGGCAGGGACGCTGCCCACTGCCCACACACCTTCTGGCCCAGAGGCAGGGACGCTGCCCACTGCCCACACACCCTCTGGCCCAGAGACAGGAATGCTGCCCACTGCCCACACACCCTCTGGCCCAGAGGCAGGGACGCTGCCCACTGCCCACACACCCTCTGGCCCAGAGGCAGGGACGCTGCCCACTGCCCACGCACCCTCTGGCCCAGAGGCAGGGACGCTGCCCACTGCCCACACACCCTCTGGCCCAGAGGCAGGGACGCTGCCCACTGCCCACACACCCTCTGGCCCAGAGGCAGGGACGCTGCCCACTGCCCTCACACCCTCTGGCCCAGGGGCAGGGACACTGCCCACTGCCCTCACACCCTCTGGCCCAGAGGCAGGGACGCTGCCCACTGCCCACACACCCTCTGGCCCAGGGGCAGGGACACTGCCCACTGCCCTCACACCCTCTGGCCCAGAGGCAGGGACGCTGCCCACTGCCCACACACCCTCTGGCCCAGGGGCAGGGACACTGCCCACTGCCCTCACACCCTCTGGCCCAGAGGCAGGGACGCTGCCCACTGCCCACACACCCTCTGACCCAGAGGCAGGGACCCTGCCCACTGCCCTCACACCCTCTGGCCCAGAGGCAGGGACGCTGCCCACTGCCCACACACCCTCTGACCCAGAGGCAGGGACCCTGCCCACTGCCCTCACACCCTCTGACTGAGTGGAGGGACACTGCCCACTGCCCATTGCACCTCACAGCCTCTGTAGATTATGTGGAGGAGATAATTTCATAGCTGTGGAAATTGTGTAGAGCTCTAGTGTTAGTAGTTGTTGGGATTGAAGGACAGGAGTGAGGGATTTGGAGAGAAGGTGAGTAGGTTGAAATTGAGGGATTTGGGATGCAGATGGGATAAATTGGGATTGAGGGATTTGGGAAGCAGGTGGATAGGTTGGGACTGAGGGATTTGCGGAGCAGACGGGACAGGTTGGGATTGAGGGATTTGGAAGCAGACGGGATAAATTGGGATTGAGGGATTTGCAGAGCAGATGGGATAGGTTGGGATTGAGGGATTTGCAGAGCAGATGGGGTAGGATGGGATTGAGGGATTTGGGAAGCAGGTGGATAGGTTGGGATTGAGGGATTTGGGAAGCAGACGGGATAGGTTGGGATTGAGGAATTTGCGGAGCAGATGGGATAGGTTGGGATTGAGGGACTTGGGAAGCAGGTGAATAGGTTGGGATTGAGGGATTTGCGGAGCAGACGGGATAGGTTGGGATTGAGGGATTTGGGAAGCAGATGGGATAAATTGGGATTGAGGGATTTGCGGAGCAGATGGGATAGGTAGGGATTGAAGGATTTGGGAAGCAGACGGGATAGGTTGGGATTGAGGGATTTGGGAAGCAGACAGGAGAGGTTGGGATTGAGGGATTTGCAGAGCAGATGGGAGAGGTTGGGATTGAGGGATTTGCAGAGCATATGGGATAGGTTGGGATTGAGGGATTTGAGAAGCAGGTGGATAGGTTGGGATTGAGGGATTTGCAGAGCAGATGGGATAGGTTGGGATTGAGGGATTTGGGAAGCAGATGGGTTAAATCGGGATTGAGGGATTTGCGGAGCAGATGGGATAGGTTGGGATTGAGGGATTTGGGAAGCAGGTGGATAGGTTGGGATTGAGGGATTTGCAGAGCAGACGGGATAGGTTGGGATTGAGGGATTTGCAGAGCAGATGGGATAGGTTGGGATTGAGGGATTTGGGAAGCAGGTGGATAGGTTGGGATTGAGGGATTTGCGGAGCAGACGGGATAGGTTGGGATTGAGGGATTTGGGAAGCAGGTGGATAGGTTGGGATTGAGGGATTTGCAGAGCAGACGGGATAGGTTGGGATTGAGGGATTTGGGAAGCAGACGGGATAGGTTGGGATTGAGGGATTTGGGAAGCAGGTGGATAGGTTGGTATTGAGGGATTTGCGGAGCAGACGGGATAGGTTGGGATTGAGGGATTTGGGAAGCAGACGGGAGAGGTTGGGATTGAGGGATTTGCAGAGCAGATGGGATAGGTTGGGATTGAGGGATTTGGGAAGCAGGTGGATAGGTTGGGATTGAGGGATTTGCGGAGCAGATGGGATAGGTTGGGATTGAGGGATTTGCAGAGCAGATGGGATAGGTTGGGATTGAGGGATTTGGGAAGCAGACGGGATAGGTTGGGATTGTGGGATTTGGGAAGCAGACGGGATAGGTTGGGATTGCGGGATTTGCAGAGCAGATGGGAGAGGTTGGGATTGAGGGATTTGCAGAGCAGATGGGATAGGTTGGGATTGAAGGATTTGGGAAGCAGGTGGATAGGTTGGGATTGAGGGATTTGCGGAGCAGACGGGATAGGTTGGGATTGAGGGATTTGGGAAGCAGACGGGATAGGTTGGGATTGAGGGATTTTGCGGAGTAGACGGGATAGGTTGGGATTTAGGGATTTGCGGAGCAGACGGGATAGGTTGGGATTGAGGGATTTGGGAAGCAGACGGGGTAGGTTGGGATTGAGGGATTTGGGAAGCAGACGGGACAGTTCTCTGTGAAGGGAATGAACAGTTTGTGAGGGTTTGATTGAAGTTAAATGTGTGACGGTCAGCTCAGCATCTGGGATGTTCGTCAGTCTTGTTCAGTCTGAGGTTCCCACTGCTCCTCTGCTGAAAGCAGCTGTAAACTGTAACCGAGCTGGGGGTTTATTCTGTATTGACATACCTGCTGTGGAGATGCCGGCGTTGGACTGGGGTGAGCATAGTAAGAAGTCTTACAACACCAGGTTAAAGTCCAACAGGTTTGTTTTGAATCACTAGCTTTCGGAGCGCTGCACCTGAGAAAGGAGCAGCGCTCCGAAAGCTAGTGTCTGAAACACACCTGTTGGATTTTAACCTGGTGTTGTAAGCCTTCTCACTGGACATACCTGCTGTGTGTTGATTGATAGCAGCATCTAGTTTAGTCGTGTTCCTCCTACCGACTGCTTCTTGCAGCTTGGTCTGTACGTGGCAAACCGGCCCTTAGTTGAGATACTGGACAAACTTGTGACCATGTGGACTTTCCCACCATAAGGCAGCTCCCTCAGGGAAGGGAGAAATCTAGACAGAAGTCACGTTACAGAGGGTTCAGCCAGATCACTGCAGCACTACGGAGCCCAGGCTTCTCTGAAGGAGAGAGAGCTTCAGGAACTGCCCGGCACTGGTTCCTGTGATGTCGGCAGCTGTGATGAATCCTGTTTGGTGTGACTGTAGGTTACGACGGAGGAGTTTCAGAATTACTACGCGGGAGTCAGTGCCTCCATAGACACAGATGTCTACTTCATCATCATGATGAAAAACGCCTGGAAACTCTGATGGCCTCCGTATTTCTGGTGGTAAAGTGCGGCTCCCTCACTGACATGCCAGAGGTGCTAACACTGATCATGATACATTCTGGGAAGAATAACCAGCTTCAAATCTAACATCAGACAAAAGAGAAATGGAAAATCAGAGAGTCACAAACAGTGAGACGGAAAATCAGAGAGTCACAGACAGACAGAGAGACGGAGAATCAGAGAGTCGCAGACAGACAGACGGAGAATCAGAGAGTCACAGACAGAGAGACGGAGAATCAGAGAGTCGCAGACAGACAGACGGAGAATCAGAGAGTCACAGACAGAGAGACGGAGAATCAGAGAGTCGCAGACACACAGAGAGACGGAGAATCAGAGAGTCACGGACAGAGAGACGGAGAATCAGAGAGTCACAGACAGACAGAGAGACGGAGAATCAGAGAGTCGCAGACAGACAGACGGAGAATCAGAGAGTCACAGACAGAGAGACGGAGAATCAGAGAGTCGCAGACACACAGAGAGACGGAGAATCAGAGAGTCGCAGACAGACAGACGGAGAATCCGAGAGTCACAGACAGAGAGACGGAGAATCAGAGAGTCGCAGACACACAGAGAGACGGAGAATCAGAGAGTCACGGACAGAGAGACGGAGAATCAGAGAGTCACAGACAGACAGAGAGACGGAGAATCAGAGAGTCGCAGACAGACAGACGGAGAATCAGAGAGTCACAGACAGAGAGACGGAGAATCAGAGAGTCACAGACAGACAGACAGACGGAGAATCAGAGAGTCGCAGACAGAGAGACGGAGAATCAGAGAGTCACAGACAGAGGGACGGAGAATCAGAGAGTCACAGACAGAGAGACGGAGAATCAGAGGTTCACTGACAGAGAGACGGAGAATCAGAGAGTCACAGACAGAGAGACGGAGAATCAGAGAGTCACAGACAGAGAGACGGAGAATCAGAGAGTCGCAGACAGACATAGAGACGGAGAATCAGAGAGTCGCAGACAGAGAGACGGAGAATCAGAGAGTCACAGACAGAGAGACGGAGAATCAGAGAGTCGCAGACAGAGAGAGACGGAGAATCAGAGAGTCACAGACAGAGGGACGGAGAATCAGAGAGTCGCAGACAGAGAGACGGAGAATCAGAGAGTCGCAGACAGACAGTGAGACGGAGAATCAGAGAGTCACAGACACACAGAGAGACGGAGAATCAGAGAGTCGCAGACACACAGAGAGACGGAGAATCAGAGAGTCACGGACAGAGAGACGGAGAATCAGAGAGTCACAGACAGAGAGAGACGGAGAATCAGAGAGTCGCAGACAGAGAGAGACGGAGAATCAGAGAGTCACGGACAGAGAGACGGAGAATCAGAGAGTCACAGACAGAGAGAGACGGAGAATCAGAGAGTCGCAGACAGAGAGAGACGGAGAATCAGAGTGTCGCAGAGAGAGAGACGGAGAATCAGAGAGTCACAGACAGAGAGAGACGGAGAATCAGAGAGTCACGGACAGAGAGACGGAGAATCAGAGAGTCACAGACAGAGAGAGACGGAGAATCAGAGAGTCACAGACAGACAGAGAGACGGAGAATCATCGAGTCGCAGACAGACAGAGAGACGGAGAATCAGAGAGTCAGAGACAGAGAGACGGAAAATCAGAGAGTCACAGACAGAGAGAGACGGAGAATCAGAGAGTCACAGAGAGAGAGACGGAGAATCAGAGAGTCACAGACAGAGAGAGACGGAGAATCAGAGAGTCACAGAGAGACAGAGAATCAGAGAGTCGCAGACGGAGAGACGGAGAATCAGAGAGTCGCAGACAGAGAGACGGAGAATCAGAGAGTCACAGAGAGACGGAGAATCAGAGAGTCACAGACAGAGAGAGACGGAGAATCAGAGAGTCACAGACAGAGAGACGGAGAATCAGAGAGTCACAGACAGACAGAGAGACGGAGAATCAGAGAGTCACGGACAGAGAGACGGAGAATCAGAGAGTCACAGACAGAGAGAGACGGAGAATCAGAGAGTCGCAGACAGAGAGAGACGGAGAATCAGAGAGTCACGGACAGAGAGACGGAGAATCAGAGAGTCACAGACAGAGAGAGACGGAGAATCAGAGAGTCGCAGACAGAGAGAGACGGAGAATCAGAGTGTCGCAGACAGAGAGACGGAGAATCAGAGAGTCACAGACAGAGAGAGACGGAGAATCAGAGAGTCACGGACAGAGAGACGGAGAATCAGAGAGTCACAGACAGAGAGAGACGGAGAATCAGAGAGTCACAGACAGACAGAGAGACGGAGAATCAGCGAGTCGCAGACAGACAGAGAGACGGAGAATCAGAGAGTCAGAGACAGAGAGACGGAAAATCAGAGAGTCACAGACAGAGAGAGACGGAGAATCAGAGAGTCACAGAGAGAGAGACGGAGAATCAGAGAGTCACAGACAGAGAGAGACGGAGAATCAGAGAGTCACAGAGAGACAGAGAATCAGAGAGTCGCAGACGGAGAGACGGAGAATCAGAGAGTCGCAGACAGAGAGACGGAGAATCAGAGAGTCACAGAGAGACGGAGAATCAGAGAGTCACAGACAGAGAGAGACGGAGAATCAGAGAGTCACAGACAGAGAGACGGAGAATCAGAGAGTCACAGACAGACAGAGAGACGGAGAATCACAGAGTCACAGACAGAGAGAGACGGAGAATCAGAGAGTCGCAGAGAGAGAGACGGAGAATCAGAGAGTCACAGACAGACAGAGAGACGGAGAATCAGAGAGTCACAGACAGAGAGACGGAGAATCAGAGAGTCACAGAGAGAGAGATGGAGAATCAGAGAGTCAGAGACAGAGAGACGGAGAATCAGAGAGTCGCAGACAGACAGACGGAGAATCAGACAGTCACAGACAGACAGAGAGACGGAGAATCAGAGAGTCACAGACAGACAGAGAGACGGAGAATCAGAGAGTCAGAGACAGAGAGACGGAGAATCAGAGAGTCGCAGACAGAGAGACGGAGAATCAGAGAGTCACAGACAGAGAGACGGAGAATCAGAGAGTCACGGACAGACAGAGAGACGGAGAATCAGAGAGTCGCAGAGAGAGAGAGACGGAGAATCAGAGAGTCACAGACAGAGAGACGGAGAATCAGAGAGTCACAGACAGAGAGAGATGGAGAATCAGAGAGTCGCAGACAGAGAGACGGAGAATCAGAGAGTCGCAGACAGAGAGACGGAGAATCAGAGAGTCACGGACAGAGAGAAGGAGAATCAGAGAGTCGCAGAGAGAGAGATGGAGAATCAGAGAGTCAGAGACAGAGAGACGGAGAATCAGAGAGTCGCAGATAGAGAGACGGAGAATCAGAGAGTCGCAGACAGAGACGGAGAATCAGAGAGTCGCAGAGAGAGAGACGGAGAATCAGAGAGTCACAGACAGACAGAGATACGGAGAATCAGAGAGTCGCAGACAGAGAGACGGAGAATCAGAGAGTCGCAGAGAGAGAGACGGAGAATCAGAGAGTCACAGACAGACAGAGATACGGAGAATCAGAGAGTCGCAGACAGAGAGACGGAGAATCAGAGAGTCGCAGACAGAGAGACGGAGAATCAGAGAGTCACCGACAGAGAGACGGTGAATCAGAGAGTCACAGACAGAGAGACGGAGAATCAGAGAGTCACAGACAGACAGAGAGACGGAGAATCAGAGAGTCGCAGACAGAGAGACGGAGAATCAGAGAGTCACAGACAGAGACGGAGAGTCAGAGAGTCGCATACAGACAGAGAGACGGAGAATCAGAGAGTCACAGACAGAGACGGAGAGGCAGAGAGTCGCATACAGACAGAGAGACAGAGAATCAGGGAGTCGCAGACAGAGAGACGGAGAATCAGAGAGTCACAGACAGAGAGACGGAGAATCAGAGAGTCACAGACAGACAGAGAGACAGAGAATCAGGGAGTCGCAGACAGAGAGACGGAGAATCAGAGAGTCACAGACAGAGAGACGGAGAATCAGGAGTCACAGACAGAGAGACGGAGAATCAGGGAGTCACAGACAGAGAGACGGAGAATCAGAGAGTCACAGACAGAGAGAGAGACGGAGAATCAGGGAGTCGCAGACAGAGAGACGGAGAATCAGAGAGTCACAGACAGACAGAGAGACAGAGAATCAGGGAGTCGCAGACAGAGACGGAGAATCAGAGAGTCACAGACAGAGAGACGGAGAATCAGAGAGTCACAGACAGACAGAGAGACGGAGAATCAGAGAGTCACAGACAGACAGAGAGATGGAGAATCAGAGAGTCACAGACAGACAGACGGAGAATCAGAGAGTCACAGACACAGAGAGACGGAGAATCAGAGAGTCACGGACAGAGAGACGGAGAATCAGAGAGTCACAGACAGACAGACGGAGAATCAGAGAGTCACGGACAGAGAGACGGAGAATCAGAGAGTCACAGACAGAGAGACGGAGAATCAGAGAGTCACAGAGAGACGGAGAATCAGAGAGTCACAGACAGATGGAGAATCAGAGAGTCACAGACAGAGAGACAGAGAATCAGAGAGTCGCAGAGAGAGAGACGGAGAATCAGAGAGTCACAGACAGACAGAGAGACGGAGAATCAGAGAGTCACAGACAGAGAGACGGAGAATCAGAGAGTCACAGAGAGAAAGATGGAGAATCAGAGAGTCAGAGACAGAGAGACGGAGAATCAGAGAGTCGCAGACAGACAGAGAGACGGAGAATCAGAGAGTCACAGACAAAGAGACGGAGAATCAGAGAGTCACAGACAGACAGAGAGACGGAGAATCAGAGAGTCACAGACAGAGAGACGGAGAATCAGAGAGTCACAGACAGAGAGACGGAGAATCAGAGAGTCGCAGACAGACAGAGAGACGGAGAATCAGAGAGTCACAGACAGAGAGAGATGGAGAATCAGAGAGTCGCAGACAGAGAGACGGAGAATCAGAGAGTCGCAGACAGAGAGACGGAGAATCAGAGAGTCACGGACAGAGAGACGGAGAATCAGAGAGTCGCAGAGAGAGAGATGGAGAATTAGAGAGTCAGAGACAGAGAGACGGAGAATCAGAGAGTCACAGACAGAGAGACGGAGAATCAGAGAGTCGCAGAGAGAGAGATGGAGAATCAGAGAGTCAGAGACAGAGAGACGGAGAATCAGAGAGTCGCAGATGGAGAGACGGAGAATCAGAGAGTCGCAGACAGAGACGGAGAATCAGAGAGTCACAGACAGACAGAGAGACGGAGAATCAGAGAGTCGCAGACAGAGACACGGAGAATCAGAGAGTCGCAGAGAGAGGGACGGAGAATCAGAGAGTCACAGACAGACAGAGATACGGAGAATCAGAGAGTCGCAGACAGAGAGACGGAGAATCACAGAGTCGCAGACAGAGAGACGGAGAATCAGAGAGTCACCGACAGAGACGGAGAATCAGAGAGTCGCAGACAGAGAGACGGAGAATCAGAGAGTCACAGACAGAGAGACGGAGAATCAGAGAGTCACAGACAGACAGAGAGACAGAGAATCAGGGAGTCACAGACAGAGAGACGGAGAATCAGAGAGTCACAGACAGAGAGACGGAGAATCAGGAGTCACAGACAGAGAGACGGAGAATCAGGGAGTCACAGACAGAGAGACGGAGAATCAGAGAGTCACAGACAGCGAGAGAGACGGAGAATCAGGGAGTCGCAGACAGAGAGACGGAGAATCAGAGAGTCACAGACAGAGAGACGGAGAATCAGAGAGTCACAGACAGACAGAGAGACGGAGAATCAGAGAGTCACAGACAGACAGAGAGACGGAGAATCAGAGAGTCACAGACAGAGAGACGGAGAATCAGAGAGTCGCAGACAGACAGAGAGACGGAGAATCAGAGAGTCACAGACAGAGAGAGATGGAGAATCAGAGAGTCACAGACAGAGAGAGATGGAGAATCAGAGAGTCACAGACTGAGAGACGGAGAATCAGAGAGTCGCAGACAGACAGAGAGACGGAGAATCAGAGAGTCACAGACAGAGAGAGATGGAGAATCAGAGAGTCGCAGACAGAGAGAGATGGAGAATCAGAGAGTCACAGACTGAGAGACGGAGAATCAGAGAGTCGCAGACAGAGAGAGAGACGGAGAATCAGAGAGTCACAGACAGAGAGACGGAGAATCAGAGAGTCACAGACAGAGAGAGAGACAGAGAATCAGAGAGTCACAGACAGAGAGACGGAGAATCAGAGAGTCGCAGACAGAGAGACGGAGAATCAGAGAGTCACAGACAGAGAGATGGAGAATCAGAGAGTCACAGACAGAGAGACGGAGAATCAGAGAGTCGCAGACAGAGAGAGAGACAGAGAATCAGAGAGTCACAGACAGAGAGACGGAGAATCAGAGAGTCGCAGACAGAGAGACGGAAAATCAGAGAGTCACAGACAGAGAGAGAG
Organism: Scyliorhinus torazame; assembly: GCF_047496885.1. Taxonomy (NCBI): domain Eukaryota; kingdom Metazoa; phylum Chordata; class Chondrichthyes; order Carcharhiniformes; family Scyliorhinidae; genus Scyliorhinus; species Scyliorhinus torazame. The sequence continues at coordinate 7,809,084 of NC_092715.1, forward strand.
ACGGAGAATCAGAGAGTCGCAGACAGAGAGAGACGGAGAATCAGAGAGTCGCAGACAGAGAGACGGAGAATCAGAGAGTCGCAGACAGAGAGAGACAGAGAATCAGAGAGTCGCAGACAGAGAGTCAGAAATCAGAGAGTCACAAACAGAGAGACGGAGAATCAGAGAGTCGCAGAGAGAGAGAGAGACGGAGAATCAGAGAGTCACAGACAGACAGAGAGACGGAGTATCAGAGAGTCGCAGACAGAGAGACGGAGAATCAGAGAGTCACAGACAGAGAGACGGAGAATAAGAGACAGAGAGACGGAGAATCAGAGAGTCGCAGACAGAGAGAGAGACGGAGATTCAGAGAGTTGCAGACAGAGAGATGGAGAATCAGAGAGTCACAGACAGACAGAGAGACGGAGAATCAGAGAGTTGCAGACAGAGAGACAGAGAATCAGAGAGTCACAGACAGAGAGACGGAGAATCAGAGAGTCACAGACAGAGAGACGGAGAATCAGAGAGTCACAGACAGAGAGACGGAGAATCAGAGAGTCACAGACAGAGAGATGGAGAATCAGGGAGTCGCAGACAGAGAGACGGAGAATCAGAGAGTCACAGACAGAGAGACGGAGAATCAGAGAGTCACAGACAGAGAGATGGAGAATCAGGGAGTCGCAGACAGAGAGAGATGGAGAATCAGAGAGTCACAGACTGAGAGACGGAGAATCAGAGAGTCGCAGACAGAGAGAGAGACGGAGAATCAGAGAGTCACAGACAGAGAGACGGAGAATCAGAGAGTCACAGACAGAGAGAGAGATGGAGAATCAGAGAGTCACAGACAGAGAGACGGAGAATCAGAGAGTCGCAGACAGAGAGACGGAGAATCAGAGAGTCACAGACAGAGAGATGGAGAATCAGAGAGTCGCAGACAGAGAGACGGAGAATCAGAGAGTCACAGACAGAGAGATGGAGAATCAGAGAGTCACAGACAGAGAGACGGAGAATCAGAGAGTCGCAGACAGAGAGCGAGACGGAGAATCAGAGAGTCACAGACAGAGAGACGGAGAATCAGAGAGTCGCAGACAGAGAGACGGAGAATCAGAGAGTCACAGACAGATAGAGAGACGGAGAATCAGAGAGTCGCAGACAGAGAGAGACGGAGAATCAGAGAGTCGCAGACAGAGAGACGGAGAATCAGAGAGTCGCAGACAGAGAGAGACGGAGAATCAGAGAGTCGCAGACAGAGAGTCAGAAATCAGAGAGTCACAAACAGAGAGACGGAGAATCAGAGAGTCGCAGAGAGAGAGAGAGACGGAGAATCAGAGAGTCACAGACAGACAGAGAGACGGAGTATCAGAGAGTCGCAGACAGAGAGACGGAGAATCAGAGAGTCACAGACAGAGAGACGGAGAATAAGAGACAGAGAGACGGAGAATCAGAGAGTCGCAGACAGAGAGATGGAGAATCAGAGAGTTGCAGACAGAGAGACAGAGAATCAGAGAGTCACAGACAGAGAGACGGAGAATCAGAGAGTCACAGACAGAGAGACGGAGAATCAGAGAGTCGCAGAGAGAGAGGCGGAGAATCAGAGTGTCGCAGACAGAGAGACGGAGAATCAGAGAGTCGCAGAGAGAGAGGCGGAGAATCAGACTGTCGCAGACAGAGAGAGAGGCGGAGTATCAGAGTGTCGCAGACAGAGAGAGAGACGGAGAATCAGAGAGCCGCAGACAGAGAGAGAGGCGGAGAATCAGAGTGTCGCAGACAGAGAGACGGAGAATCAGAGAGTCACAGACAGAGAGACGGAGAATCAGCGAGTCGCAGACAGAGAGAGAGACGGAGAATCAGAGAGTCACAGACAGACAGAGAGACGGAGAATCAGCGAGTCGCAGACAGAGAGGGAGGCGGAGAATCAGAGTGTCGCAGACAGAGAGACGGAGAATCAGAGAGTCGCAGACAGAAAGACGGAGAATCAGAGTGTCGCAGACAGAGAGAGACGGAGAATCAGAGAGTCACAGACAGACAGAGAGACGGAGAATCAGAGAGTCGCAGACAGACAGAGAGACGGAGAATCAGAGAGTCACAGACAGACAGACGGAGAATCAGAGAGTCGCAGACAGAGAGACGGAGTATCAGAGAGTCACAGACAGACAGAGAGATGGAGAATCAGAGAGTCAGAGACAGACAGACGGAGAATCAGAGAGTCACGGACAGAGACGGAGAATGAGAGAGTCACAGACAGACAGAGAGACGGAGAATCAGAGAGTCACAGACAGACAGACGGAGAATCAGAGAGTCGCAGACATTGAGACGGAGAATCAGAGAGTCACAGACAGAGAGACGGAGAATCAGAGAGTCACAGACAGAGAGACGGAGAATCAGAGAGTCACAGACAGAGAGATGGAGAATCAGGGAGTCACAGACAGAGAGACGGAGAATCAGAGAGTCACAGACAGAGAGACGGAGAATCAGAGAGTCACAGACAGAGAGACGGAGAATCAGAGAGTCACAGACAGAGAGACGGAGAATCAGAGAGTCGCAGACAGAGACAGAGAATCAGAGAGTCGCAGACAGAGAGACGGAGAATCAGAGAGTCACAGAGAGAGAGACGGAGAATCAGAGAGTCGCAGACAGAGAGACGGAGAATCAGAGAGTCACAGACAGAGAGACGGAGAATGAGAGAGTCACAGAGAGAGAGACGGAGAATCAGAGAGTCACAGACAGACAGATGGAGAATCAGAGAGTCACGGACAGAGAGACGGAGAATGAGAGAGTCACAGAGAGAGAGACGGAGAATCAGAGAGTCGCAGACAGAGAGACGGAGAATCAGAGAGTCACAGACAGAGAGACGGAGAATCAGAGAGTCACAGACAGAGAGATGGAGAATCAGGGAGTCGCAGACAGAGAGAGATGGAGAATCAGAGAGTCACAGACTGAGAGACGGAGAATCAGAGAGTCACAGACAGAGAGACGGAGAATCAGAGAGTCACAGACAGAGAGACGGAGAATCAGAGAGTCGTAGACAGAGAGAGATGGAGAATCAGAGAGTCACAGACTGAGAGACGGAGAATCAGAGAGTCGCAGACAGACAGAGAGACGGAGAATCAGAGAGTCACAGACAGAGAGACGGAGAATCAGAGAGTCACAGACAGAGAGAGACGGAGAATCAGAGAGTCACAGACAGAGCGACGGAGAATCAGAGAGTCGCAGACAGAGAGACGGAGAATCAGAGAGTCGCAGAGAGAGAGAGACGGAGAATCAGAGAGTCACAGACAGAGAGACGGAGAATCAGAGAGTCACAGACAGAGAGACGGAGAATCAGAGAGTCGCAGACAGAGAGACGGAGAATCAGAGAGTCGCAGACAGAGAGACGGAGAATCAGAGAGTCGCAGAGAGAGAGAGACGGAGAATCAGAGAGTCACAGAGAGACGGAGATTCAGAGAGTCACAGAAAGAGAGAGAATTAACTTCCTTCATCATCTGTTGATGTCTCTCAGGCCTTTGCAAACAGCTCAACTCAATCGAGAAGCTCATGGGTTATTTTTTCCAGAATGAACAACCCTTTTCTGACGGCTGCTGAACCTCCTGCTGTGTGTTCTGTGTGTTGAGTATTGTTTAGTTTGTCTGTGAAATGGGTAAGTCTCTCTGGTATCGGTGTTTAAATACCTCTCGTCACAGTGCCCCCGATATAATTGTTCACTGCCTTGCCTGCCCACCACCCCACCCCCACCCCCAGATACAGCTCGAGAAGGTTAAACCATTGGAAACACAGAACACTGTTCATGTTTCTCAGACTGCACCCCATTGACCCTCAACCCCACTCGTACTGAACCCCACTCGTACTGAACCCCACTCGTACTGAACCCCACTCGCACTGAACCCCACTCGCACTGAACCCCACTCGCACTGAACCCCACTCGCACTGAACCCCACACGCACTGAACCCCACTCGCACTGAACCCCACTCGCACTGAACCCCACTCGTACTGAACCCCTCTCACACTGAACCCCACTCGCACTGAACCCCTCTCACACTGAACCCCACTCGCACTGAACCCCTCTCGCACTGAACCCCTCTCGCACTGAACCCCACTCGCACTGAACCCCACTCGCACTGAACCCCACTCGCACTGAACCCCACTCGCACTGAACTCCACTCGCACTGAACCCCACTCGCACTGAACCCCTCTCGCACTGAACCCCACTCGTACTGAACCCCTCTCGCACTGAACCCCACTCGTACTGAACCCCTCTCGCACTGAACCCCACTCGCACTGAACCCCACTCGCACTGAACCCCACTCGTACTGAACCCCACTCGCACTGAACCCCACTCGTACTGAACCCCTCTCGCACTGAACCCCACTCGCACTGAACCCCACTCGCACTGAACCCCACTCGCACTGAACCCCACTCGCACTGAACCCCTCTCGCACTGAACCCCACTCGCACTGAACCCCACTGGCACCTCAACCCCACTGGCACTGAACCCCACTCGCACTGAACCCCACTCGCACCTCAACCCCACTCGCACTGATCCCCACTCGCACCTCAACCCCACTCGCACTGAACCCCACTCGCACTGAACCCCACTCGCACTGAACCCCACTCGCACTGAACCCCTCTCGCACTGAACCCCACTCGCACTGAACCCCACTCGCACTGAACTCCTCTCGCACTGAACCCCACTCGTACTGAACCCACTCGCACTGAACCCCACTCGCACTGAACCCCTCTCGCACTGAACCCCACTGGCACTGAACCCCACTCGCACTGAACCCCACTCGCACTGAACCCCTCGCGCACTGAACCCCACTCGCACCTCAACCCCACTCGCACTGAACCCCACTCGCACTGAACCCCACTCGCACTGAACCCCTCTCGCACTGACCCCCCTCGCACTGAACCCCACTCGCACTGAACCCCACTCGCACCTCAACCCCACTCGTACTGAACCCCACTCGCACTGAACCCCTCTCGCACTGAACCCCACTGGCACTGAACCCCTCTCGCACTGAACCCCACTGGCACTGAACCCCTCTCGCACTGAACCCCACTTGCATTGAACCCCACTCGCGCTGACCCCCACTCGCACTGAACCCAACTCGTACTGAACCCCACTCGCACTGAACCCCACTCGTACTGAACCCCACTCGCACCTCAACCCCACTCACACTGAACCCCACTCCCGCTGAACCCCTCTCGCACTGAACCCAACTCGTACTGAACCCCACTCGCACTGAACCCCACTCGCACTGAACCCCACTCGTACTGAACCCCACTCGCACTGAACCCCACTCGCACTGAGCCCCACTCGCACTGAACCCCACTCGCACTGAACCCCTCTCGCACTGAACCCCACTCGCACTGAACCCCACTCGCACCTCAATCCCACTCGCACTGAACCCCACTCGCACTGAACCCCACTCGCACTGAACCCCACTCGCACTGAACCCCACTCGTACTGAACCCCACTCGCACTGAACCCCACTCGCACTGAGCCCCACTCGCACTGAACCCCACTCGCACTGAACCCCTCTCGCACTGAACCCCACTCGCACCGAACCCCACTCGCACCTCAACCCCACTCGCACTGAACCCCACTCGCACTGAACCCCAAAGAACAAAGAACAAAGAAATGTACAGCACAGGAACAGGCCCATCGGCCCTCCAAGCCCGTGCCGACCATACTGCCCGACTAAACTACAATCTTCTACACTTCCTGGGTCCGTATCCTTCTATTCCCATCCTATTCATATATTTGTCAAGATGCCCCTTAAATGTCCCTATCGTCCCTGCTTCCACTACCTCCTCCGGTAGCGAGTTCCAGGCACCCACTACCCTCTGCGTAAAAAACTTGCCTCGTACATCTACTCTAAACCTTGCCCCTCTCACCTTAAACCTATGCCCCCTAGTAATTGACCCCTCTACCCTGGGCAACATGACTTGCCAATTCTTATACTCAATGCCCCGGCCAATGAAGGCAAGCATGCCGTATGCCTTCTTGACTACCTTCTCCACCTGTGTTGCCCCTTTCAATGACCTGTGGACCTGTACTCCTAGATCTCTTTGACTTTCAATACTCTTGAGGGTTCTACCATTCACTGTATATTCCCTAACTGCATTAGACCTTCCAAAATGCATTACCTCACATTTGTCCGGATTAAACTCCATCTGCCATCTCTCCGCCCAAGTCTCCAGACAATCTAAATCCTGCTGTATCCTCAGACAGTCCTCATCGCTATCCGCAATTCCACCAACCTTTGTGTCGTCTGCAAACTTACTAATCAGACCAGTTACATTTTCCTCCAAATCATTTATATATACTACAAACAGCAAAGGTCCCAACACTGATCCCTGTGGAACACCACTGGTCACAGCCCTCCAATTAGAAAAGCATCCCTCCATTGCTACCCTCTGCCTTCTATGGCCTAGCCAGTTCTGTATCCACCTTGCCAGTTCACCCCTGATCCCGTGTGACTTCACCTTTTGTACTAGTCTACCATGAGGGACCTTGTCAAAGGCCTTACTGAAGTCCATATAGACAACATCTACTGCCCTACCTGCATCAATCATCTTAGTGACCTCCTCGAAAAACTCTATCAAGTTAGTGAGACACGACCTCCCCTTCACAAAACCGTGCTGCCTCTCACTAATACGTCCATTTGCTTCCAAATGGGAGTAGATCCTGTCTCGAAGAATTCTCTCCAGTAATTTCCCTACCACTGAAGTAAGGCTCACCGGCCTGTAGTTCCCGGGATTATCCTTGCTACCCTTCTTAAACAGAGGAACAACATTGGCTATTCTCCAGTCCTCCGGGACATCCCCTGAAGACAGCGAGGATCCAAAGATTTCTGTCAAGGCCACAGCAATTTCCTCTCCAGCCTCCTTCAGTATTCTGGGGTAGATCCCATCAGGCCCTGGGGACTTATCTACCTTAATATTTTTTAAGACACCCAACACCTCGTCTTTTTGGATCACAATGTGACCCAGGCTATCTACACCCCCTTCTCCAGACTCAACATCTACCAATTCCTTCTCTTTGGTGAATACTGATGCAAAGTATTAATTTAGTACCTCGCCCATTTCCTCTGGCTCCGCACATAGATTCCCTTGCCTATCCTTCAGTGGGCCAACCCTTTCCCTGGCTACCCTCTTGCTTTTTATGTACGTGTAAAAAGCCTTGGGATTTTCCTTAACCCTATTTGCCAATGACTTTTCATGACCCCTTCTAGCCCTCCTGACTCCTTGCTTAAGTTCCTTCCTACTTTCCTTATATGCCACACAGGCTTCGTCTGTTCCCAGCCTTTTAGCCCTGACAAATGCCTCCTTTTTCTTTTTGACGAGGCCTACAATATCACTCGTCATCCAAGGTTCCCGAAAATTGCCGTATTTATCTTTCTTCCTCACAGGAACATGCCTGTCCTGTATTCCTTTCAACTGACACTTGAAAGCCTCCCACATGTCAGATGTTGATTTGCCCTCAAACATCCGCCCCCAATCTATGTTCTTCAGTTCCCGCCTAATATTGTCATAATTAGCCTTCCCCCAATTTAGCACATTCATCCTCGGACCACTCTTATCCTTGTCCACCAGTACTTTAAAACTTACTGAATTGTGGTCACGAACCTCGCACTGAACCTCACTCACACCTGAACCCCATTCGCTCCTCAACCCCACTCGCACTGAACCCCACTCGCACTGAACCCCACTCGCACCTCAACCCCACTCGCACTGAACCCCACTCGCACTGAACCCCACTCGCACTGAACCTCACTCGCACTGAACCTCACTCACACCTGAACCCCACTCGCACCTCAACCCCACTCGCACCTCAACCCCACTCGCACTCAACCCCACTCGCACCTCAACCCCACTCACACCTCAACCCCACTCGCACTGAACCCCACTCGCACTGAACCCCACTCGCACTGAACCCCACTCGCACTGAACCCCACTCGCACTGAACCTCACTCGCACTGAACCTCACTCACACCTGAACCCCACTCGCACCTCAACCCCACTCGCACTCAACCCCACTCGCACTCAACCCCACTCGCACCTCAACCCCACTCACACCTCAACCCCACTCACACCTCAACCCCACTCGCACTGAACCCCACTCGCACTGAACCCCACTCGCACTGAACCCCACTCGCACCTCAACCCCACTCGCACTGAACCCCACTCGCACTGAACCACACTCGCACTGAACCCCACTGGCACTGAACCCCTCTCGCACTGAACCCCACTCGCACTGAACCACACTCGCACTGAACCCCACACGCACTGAACCCCACTCGCACTGAACCCCACTCGCACCTCAACCCCACTCGCACTGAACCCCACTCGCACTGAACCCCACTCGCACTGAACCCCACTCGCACTGAACCTCACTCACACCTGAACCCCACTCGCACTGAACCCCTCTCACACTGAACCCCACTCGCACCTCAACCCCACTCGCACTGAACCCCACTCGCACTGAACCCCTCTCGCACTGAACCCCACTCGCACTGAACCCCACTCGTACTGAACCCCACTCGCACTGACCCCCACTCGCACTGACCCCCACTCGCACTGAACCCCACTCGCACTGAACCCCCCTCGCACTGAACCCCACTCGCACTGAACCCCACTCGCACTGAACCTCACTCGCACTGAGCCCCACTCGCACTGAACCCCACTCGCACTGAACCCCACTCGCACTGAACCCCACTCGCACTGAACCCCACTCGCACCTCAATCCCACTCGCACCTCAACCCCACTCGCACCTCAACCACACTCGCACTGAACCCCATTCGCACTGAACCCCACTCGCACCTCAATCCCACTCGCACCTCAACCCCACTCGCACCTCAACCACACTCGCACTGAACCCCACTCGCACTGAACCCCACTCGCACCTCAACCCCACTCGCACTGAACCCCACTCGCACTGAACCCCACTCGCACCTCAACCCCACTCGCACTGAACTCCACTCACACCTCAATCCCACTCGCACTGAACCCCACTCACACTGAACCCAACTCACACTGACCCCCACTCGCACTGAACCCCACTCGCACTGAACCCCACTCGCACTGAACTCCACTCACACCTCAATCCCACTCGCACTGAACCCCACTCGCACTGAACCCAACTCACACTGACCCCCACTCGCACTGAACCCCACTCGCACTGAACCCCACTCGCACTGAACCCCACTCGCACTGAACCCCACTCGCACTGAACCCCTCTCGCACTGAACCCCACTCGCACTGAACCCCACTCGCACTGAACCCCACTCGCACTGAACCCCTCTCGCACTGAACCCCACTCGCACCTCAATCCCACTCGCACTGAACCCCACTCGCACCTCAACCCCACTCGCACTGAACCCCTCTCGCACTGAACCCCACTCGCACTGAACCCCACTCGCACTGAACCCCACTCGCACTGAACCCCACTCGCACTGAACCCCTCTCGCACTGAACCCCACTCGCACCTCAATCCCACTCGCACTGAACCCCACTCGCACCTCAACCACACTCGCACTGAACCCCACTCGCACTGAACCCCACTCGCACCTCAACCCCACTCGCACTGAACCCCTCTCGCACTGAACCCCACTCGCACCTCAACCCCACTCGCACTGAACCCCACTCGCACTGAACCCCACTCGCACTGAACCCCACTCGCACCTCAACCCCACTCGCACAGAACCCCACTCACACTGAACCCCACTCGCACTGAACCCCACTCGTACTGAACGCCACTCGCACTGAACCCCACTCGCACTGACCCCCACTCGCACTGAACCCCACTCGCACCTCAACCCCACTCGCACTGAACCCCACTCGCACTGAGCCCCACTCGCACTGAACCCCACTCGCACTGAACCCCACTCGCACCTCAATCCCACTCGCACCTCAACCCCACTCGCACTGAACCCCACTCGCACTGAACCCCACTCGCACCTCAACCCCACTCGCACTGAACCCCACTCGCACTGAACCCCACTCGCACTGAACCCCACTCGCACTGAACCCCTCTCGCACTGAACCCCACTCGCACTGAACCCCACTCGCACTGAACCCCACTCGCACTGAACCCCACTCGCACTGAACCCCTCTCGCACTGAACCCCACTCGCACCTCAATCCCACTCGCACTGAACCCCACTCGCACCTCAACCACACTCGCACTGAACCCCACTCGCACTGAACCCCACTCGCACTGAACCCCACTCGCACTGAACCCCACTCGCACCTCAATCCCACTCGCACTGAACCCCACTCGCACCTCAACCCCACTCGCACTGAACCCCACTCGCACTGAACCCCACTCGCACTGAACCCCGCTCGCACCACAACCCCTCTCGCACTGAACCCCACTCGCACTGAACCCCACTCGCACTGAACCCCACTCGCACTGAACCCCTCTCGCACTGAACCCCACTCGCACTGAACCACACTCGCACTGAACCCCACTCGCACTGAACCCCACTCGCACTGAACCCCTCTCGCACTGAACCCCACTCGCACTGAACCACACTCGCACTGAACCCCACTCGCACTGAACCCCACTCGCACTGAACCCCTCTCGCACTGAACCCCACTCGCACTGAACCCCACTCGCACTGAACCCCTCTCGCACTGAACCCCACTCGCACTGAACCACACTCGCACTGAACCCCACTCGCACTGAACCCCACTCGCACTGAACCCCACTCGTACTGAACCCCACTCGCACTGAACCCCACTCGCACTGAACCCCACTCGCACCTCAACCCCACTCGCTCCTCAACCCCACTCGCACCTCAACCCCACTCGCTCCTCAACCCCACTCGCACTGAACCCCACTCGCACTGAACCCCACTCGCACTGACCCCCACTCGCACTGAACCCCACTCGCACTGAACCCCACTCGCACTGACCCCCACTCGCACTGACCCCCACTCGCACTGACCCCCACTCGCACTGAACCCCACTCGCACTGAACCCCACTCGCACTGAACCCCACTCGCACTGAACCTCACTCACACCTGAACCCCACTCGCACTCAACCCCACTCGCACCTCAACCCCACTCACACCTCAACCCCACTCACACCTCAACCCCACTCGCACTGAACCCCACTCGCACTGAACCCCACTCGCACTGAACCCCACTCGCACTGAACCCCACTCGCACCTCAACCCCACTCGCACTGAGCCCCACTCGCACTGAACCCCACTCGCACTGAACCCCACTCGCACTGAACCCCACTCGCACTGAACCCCACTGGCACTGAACCCCACTCGCACTGAACCCCACTCGCACCTCAACCCCACTCGCACTGAACCCCACTGGCACTGAGCCCCACTCGCACTGAACCCCACTCGCACTGAACCCCACTGGCACTGAACCCCTCTCGCACTGAACCCCACTCGCACTGAACCCCACTCGCACTGAACCACACTCGCACTGAACCACACTCGCACTGAACCACACTCGCACTGAACCCCACTCGCACCTCAACCCCACTCGCACAGAACCCCACTCGCACCTCAATCCCACTCGCACTGAACCCCACTTGCACTGAACCCCACTCGCACCTCAATCCCACTTGCACTGAACCCCACTCGCACCTCAACCCCACTCGCACTGAACCCCACTCGCTCCTCCACCCCACTCACACTGAACCCCACTCGCACTGAACCCCACTCGCACTGCACCCCATTGACCCTCAGCCCCACTCGTACTGAACCCCACTCGCTCCTGAACCCCACTCGCACTGAACCCCACTCGCACTGAACCCCACTCGCACTGAACCCCACTCGCACTGAACCCCACTCGCACTGAACCCCACTCGCACTGAACCCCACTCGCACTGAACTCCACTCGCACTGAACCCCACTCGCACTGAACCCCACTCGCACCTCAATCCCACTCGCACTGAACCCCACTCGCACCTCAATCCCACTTGCACTGAACCCCACTCGCACCTCAACCCCACTCGCACTGAACCCCACTCGCTCCTCCACCCCACTCACACTGAACCCCACTCGCACTGAACCCCACTCGCACTGCACCCCATTGACCCTCAGCCCCACTCGTCCTGAACCCCACTCGCTCCTGAACCCCACTCGCACTGAATCCCACTCGCACTGAACCCCACTCGCTCCTCCACCCCACTCACACTGAACCCCACTCGCACTGAACCCCACTCGCACTGAACCCCACTCGCACTGAACCCCACTCGCACTGAACCCCACTCGCACTGAACCCCACTTGCACTGAACCCCTCTCGCACTGAACCTCACTCACACTGAACCCCACTCGCACTGAACCCCACTCGCACTGAACCCCACTCGCACTGAACCCCACTCGCTCCTCAACCCCACTCGCACTGAACCCCACTCGCACTGAACCCCACTCGCACTGAACCCCACTCGCACTGAACCCCACTCGCACTGAACCCCACTCGCACCTCACCCCACTCGCACCTCAACCCCACTCGCACTGAACCCCACTCGCACTGAACCCCTCTCGCACTGAACCCCACTCGCACTGAACCCCACTCGCACTGAACCCCACTCGCACTGAACCCCACTCGCACTGAACCCCACTCGCACCTCAACCCCACTCGCACTGAACCCCACTCGCACTGAACCCCACTCGCACCTCAACCCCACTGGCACTGAACCCCACTCACACTGAACCCCACTCGCACTGAACCCCTCTCGCACTGAACCCCACTCTCTCCTCAACCCCACTCGCACTGAACCCCACTCGCACTGAACCCCACTCGCACTGAACCCCACTCGCACTGAACCCCACTTGCACCTCACCCCACTCGCACCTCAACCCCACTCGCACTGAACCCCACTCGCGCTGAACCACACTCGCACTGAACCCCACTCGCACCTCACCCCACTCGCACCTCAACCCCACTCGCACTGAACCACACTCGCACTGAACCCCTCTCGCACTGAACCCCACTCTCACCTCAACCCCACTCGCACTGAACCCCACTCGCACTGAACCCCACTCGCACCTCAACCCCACTCGCACCTCAACCCCACTCGCACTGAACCCCACTCGCACTGAACCCCTCTCGCACTGAACCCCACTCTCACCTCAACCCCACTCGCACTGAACCCCACTCGCACTGAACCCCACTCGCACTGAACCTCACTCGCACTGAACCCCACTCACACTGAACCCCACTCGCACTGAACCCCACTCACACCTCAACCCCACTCGCACTGAACCCCTCTCGCACTGAACCCCACTCACACTAAACCCCACTCGCACTGAACCCCACTCGCACCTCAACCCCACTCGCACTGAACCCCACTCGCACTGAACCCCACTCGCACCTCAACCCCACTCGCACTGAACCCCACTCGCACCTCAACCTCACTCTCGCCTCAACCCCACTCGCACTGAACCCCACTCGCACTGAACCCCACTCGCACCTCAACCCCACTCGCACTGAACCCGACTCACACTGAACCCCACTCGCTCCTGAACCCCACTCGCACTGAACCCCACTCGCTCCTCCACCCCACTCACACTGAACCCCACTCGCACTGAACCCCACTCGCCCTGCACCCCATTGACCCTCAGCCCCACTCGCACTGAACCCAACTCGCTCCTGAACCCCACTCGCACTGAACCCCACTCGCACTGAACCCCACTCGCACTGAACCCCACTCGCACTGAACCCCACTCGCACTGAACCCCACTCGCACTGAACCCCACTCGCACTGAACCCCATTCACACTGAACCCCACTCGCACTGAATCCCACTCGCACTGAACCCCACTCGCACTGAACCCCACTCGCACTGAACCCCACTCGCACTGAACCCCACTTGCACTGAACCCCTCTCGCACTGAACCTCACTCACACTGAACCCCACTCGCACTGAACCCCACTCGCACTGAACCCCACTCGCACTGAACCCCACTCGCTCCTCAACCCCACTCGCACTGAACCCCACTCGCACTGAACCCCACTCGCACTGAACCCCACTCGCACTGAACCCCACTCGCACTGAACCCCACTCGCACCTCACCCCACTCGCACCTCAACCCCACTCGCACTGAACCCCACTCGCACTGAACCCCTCTCGCACTGAACCCCACTCGCACTGAACCCCACTCGCACTGAACCCCACTCGCACTGAACCCCACTCGCACTGAACCCCACTCGCACCTCAACCCCACTCGCACTGAACCCCACTCGCACTGAACCCCACTCGCACCTCAACCCCACTGGCACTGAACCCCACTCACACTGAACCCCACTCGCACTGAACCCCTCTCGCACTGAACCCCACTCTCTCCTCAACCCCACTCGCACTGAACCCCACTCGCACTGAACCCCACTCGCACTGAACCCCACTCGCACTGAACCCCACTCGCACCTCACCCCACTCGCACCTCAACCCCACTCGCACTGAACCCCACTCGCGCTGAACCACACTCGCACTGAACCCCACTCGCACCTCACCCCACTCGCACCTCAACCCCACTCGCACTGAACCACACTCGCACTGAACCCCTCTCGCACTGAACCCCACTCTCACCTCAACCCCACTCGCACTGAACCCCACTCGCACTGAACCCCACTCGCACCTCAACCTCACTCTCGCCTCAACCCCACTCGCACTGAACCCCACTCGCACTGAACCCCACTCGCACCTCAACCCCACTCGCACTGAACCCGACTCACACTGAACCCCACTCGCTCCTGAACCCCACTCGCACTGAACCACACTCGCTCCTCCACCCCACTCACACTGAACCCCACTCGCACTGAACCCCACTCGCCCTGCACCCCATTGACCCTCAGCCCCACTCGCACTGAACCCAACTCGCTCCTGAACCCCACTCGCACTGAACCCCACTCGCACTGAACCCCACTCGCACTGAACCCCACTCGCACTGAACCCCACTCGCACTGAACCCCACTCGCACTGAACCCCACTCGCACTGAACCCCATTCGCACTGAACCCCACTCGCACTGAATCCCACTCGCACTGAACCCCACTCGCACTGAACCCCACTCGCACTGAACCCCACTCGCACTGAACCCCACTCGCACTGTACCCCTCTCGCACTGAACCTCACTCACACTGAACCCCACTCGCACTGAACCCCACTCGCACTGAACCCCACTCGCACTGAACCCCACTCGCTCCTCAACCCCACTCGCACTGAACCCCACTCGCACTGAACCCCACTCGCACTGAACCCCACTCGCACTGAACCCCACTCGCACCTCACCCCACTCGCACCTCAACCCCACTCGCACTGAACCCCACTCGCACTGAACCCCTCTCGCACTGAACCCCACTCGCACTGAACCCCACTCGCACTGAACCCCACTCGCACTGAACCCCACTCGCACTGAACCCCACTCGCACCTCAACCCCACTCGCACTGAACCCCACTCGCACTGAACCCCACTCGCACCTCAACCCCACTGGCACTGAACCCCACTCACACTGAACCCCACTCGCACTGAACCCCTCTCGCACTGAACCCCACTCTCTCCTCAACCCCACTCGCACTGAACCCCACTCGCACTGAACCCCACTCGCACTGAACCCCACTCGCACTGAACCCCACTCGCACCTCACCCCACTCGCACCTCAACCCCACTCGCACTGAACCCCACTCGCGCTGAACCACACTCGCACTGAACCCCACTCGCACCTCACCCCACTCGCACCTCAACCCCACTCGCACTGAACCACACTCGCACTGAACCCCTCTCGCACTGAACCCCACTCTCACCTCAACCCCACTCGCACTGAACCCCACTCGCACCTCAACCCCACTCGCACCTCAACCCCACTCGCACTGAACCCCACTCGCACTGAACCCCTCTCGCACTGAACCCCACTCTCACCTCAACCCCACTCGCACTGAACCCCACTCGCACTGAACCCCACTCGCACTGAACCTCACTCGCACTGAACCCCACTCACACTGAACCCCACTCGCACTGAACCCCACTCACACCTCAACCCCACTCGCACTGAACCCCTCTCGCACTGAACCCCACTCACACTGAACCCCACTCGCACTGAACCCCACTCGCACCTCAACCCCACTCGCACTGAACCCCACTCGCACTGAACCCCACTCGCACCTCAACCCCACTCGCACTGAACCCCACTCGCACCTCAACCTCACTCTCGCCTCAACCCCACTCGCACTGAACCCCACTCGCACTGAACCCCACTCGCACCTCAACCCCACTCGCACTGAACCCGACTCACACTGAACCCCACTCGCTCCTGAACCCCACTCGCACTGAACCCCACTCGCTCCTCCACCCCACTCACACTGAACCCCACTCGCACTGAACCCCTGCACCCCATTGACCCTCAGCCCCACTCGCACTGAACCCAACTCGCTCCTGAACCCCACTCGCACTGAACCCCACTCGCACTGAACCCCACTCGCACTGAACCCCACTCGCACTGAACCCCACTCGCACTGAACCCCATTCGCACTGAACCCCACTCGCACTGAACCCCACTCACACCGCAACCCCACTCACACCTCAACCCCACTTGCACTGAACCCCACTCGCACTGAACCCCACTCGCACTGAACCCCACTCGCACTGAACCCCACTCGCACTGAACCCCACTCACACCTCAACCCCACTCGCACTGAACCCCACTCACACCGCAACCCCACTCACACCTCAACCCCACTTGCACTGAACCCCACTCGCACTGAACCCCACTCGCACTGAACCCCACTCACACCTCAACCCCACTCGCACTGAACCCCACTCACACCGCAACCCCACTCACACCTCAACCCCACTCGCACTGAACCCCACTCGCACTGAACCCCACTCGCACTGAACCCCACTCACACCTGAACCCCACTCGCTCCTCAACCCCACTCGCACTGAACCCCACTCGCACTGAACCCCACTCGCACTGAACCTCACTCGCACTGAACCCCTCTCGCACTGAACCCCACTCGCACTGAACCCCACTCGTACTGAACCCCTCTCGCACTGAACCCCACTCGCACTGAACCCCTCTCGCACTGAACCTCACTCACACCTGAACCCCACTCGCTCCTCAACCCCACTCGCACTGAACCCCACTCGCACAGAACCCCACTCGCACTGAACCCCACTCGCACTGAACCCCACTCACACTGAACCTCACTCGCACTGAACCCCACTCGCACTGAACCCCACTCGCACCTCAACCCCACTCGCACCTCAACCCCACTCGCACTGAACCCCACTCGCACCTCAACCCCACTCGCACTGAACCCCACTCACACCTCAACCCCACTCGCACTGAACCCCACTCGCACCTCAACTCCACTCGCTCCACAACCCGTCGCACTGAACCCCACTCGCACTGAACCCCACTCGCTCCTCCACCCCACTCACACTGAACCCCACTCGCACTGAACCGCACTCGCACTGAACCCCACTCGCTCCTCCACCCCACTCACACTGAACCCCACTCGCACTGAACCCCACTCGCACTGCACCCCATTGACCCTCAGCCCCACTCGCACTGAACCCCACTCGCTCCTGAACCCCACTCGCACTGAATCCCACTCGCACTGAACCCCACTAGCACAGAACCCCACTCGCACTGAACCCCACTCGCACTGAACCCCACTCGCACTGAACCCCACTCGCACTGAACCCCACTCGCACTGAACCCCACTTGCACTGAACCCCACTCGCACCTCAACCCCACTCGCTCCTCAGCCCCACTCGCACTGAACCCCACTCGCACTGAACCCCACTCGCACTGAACCCCACTCGCACTGAACCCCACTCGCACTGAACCCCACTCGCACTGAACCCCACTTGCACTGAACCCCCCTCGCACTGAACCCCTCTCGCACTGAACCCCACTCTCACCTCAACCCCACTCGCACTCAACCCCACTCGCACTGAACCCCACTCGCACTGAACCCCACTCGCACTGAACCCCACTCGCACCTCAACCCCACTCGCACCTCAACCCCACTCGCACTGAACCCCACTCGCACTGAACCCCACTCGCACTGAACCCCACTCGCACTGAACCCCACTCGCACTGAACCCCACTCGCACTGAACCCCACTCGCTCCTCCACCCCACTCACACTGAACCCCACTCGCACTGAACCCCACTCGCCCTGCACCCCATTGACCCTCAGCCCCACTCGCACTGAACCCAACTCGCTCCTGAACCCCACTCGCACTGAACCCCACTCGCACTGAACCCCACTCGCACTGAACCCCATTCACACTGAACCCCACTCACACCTCAACCCCACTCGCACTGAACCCCACTCACACCTGAACCCCACTCGCTCCTCAACCCCACTCGCACTGAACCCCACTCGCACTGAACCCCACTCGCACTGAACCCCACTCGCACTGAACCCCTCTCGCACTGAACCCCTCTCGCACTGAACCCCACTCGCACTGAACCTCACTCACACCTGAACCCCACTCGCTCCTCAACCCCACTCGCACTGAACCCCACTCGCACTGAACCCCACTCGCACTGAACCCCACTCGCACTGAACCCCACTCGCACCTCAACCCCACTCGCACAGAACCCCACTCGCACTGAACCCCACTCGCACTGAACCCCACTCGCACTGAACCTCACTCACACCTGAACCCCATTCGCTCCTCAACCCCACTCGCACTGAACCCCACTCACACTGAACCCCACTCGCACTGAACCCCACTCGCACCTCAACCCCACTCGCACCTCAACCCCACTCGCACTGAACCCCACTCGCACTGAACCCCACTCGCACCTCAACCCCACTCGCACTGAACCCCACTCGCACTGAACCCCACTCGCACCTCAACCCCACTCGCTCCACAACCCGTCGCACTGAACCCCACTCGCACTGAACCCCACTCGCACTGAACCCCACTCGCTCCTCCACCCCACTCACACTGAACCCCACTCGCACTGAACCCCACTCGCACTGCACCCCATTGACCCTCAGCCCCACTCGCACTGAATCCCACTCGCACTGAACCCCACTCGCACCTCAACCCCACTCGCTCCTCAGCCCCACTCGCACTGAACCCCTCTCGCACTGAACGCCACTCGCACTGAACCCCACTCGCACTGAACCCAACTCACACTGACCCCCACTCGCACTGAACCCCACTCGCACTGAACCCCACTCGCACTGAACCCCACTCGCACTGAACCCCACTCGCACTGAACCCCTCTCGCACTGAACCCCACTCGCACTGAACCCCACTTGCACTGAACCCCCCTCGCACTGAACCCCACTCGCACTGAACCCCACTCGCACTGAACCCCACTCGCACCTCAACCCCACTCGCACCTCAACCCCACTCACACTGAACCCCACTCACACCTCAACCCCACTCGCTCTGAACCTCACTCGCACCTCAACCCTACTAACACCTCAACCCCACTCACACCTCAACCCTACTAACACCTCAACCCCACTCACACCTCAACCCCACTCGCACTGAACCCCACTCACACCTCAACCCCACTCGCTCTGAACCTCACTCGCACCTCAACCCTACTAACACCTCAACCCCACTCACACCTCAACCCTACTAACACCTCAACCCCACTCACACCTCAACCCCACTCGCACCTCAACCCCACTCGCACCTCAACCCCACTCGCACTGAACCCCACTCACACCTCAACCCCACTCGCACCTCAACCCCTCTCGCACTGAACCCCACTCACACCTCAACCCCACTCGCACTGAACCCCTCTCGCACTGAACCCCTCTCGCACAGAACCCCACTCGCACTGAACCCCACTCACACCTCAACCCCACTCGCACTGAACCCCTCTCGCACTGAACCCCACTCGCACTGAACCCCTCTCGCACTGAACCCCTCTCGCACTGAACCCCACTCGCACTGAACCCCTCTCGCACTGAACCCCTCTCGCACTGAACCCCACTCGCACTGAACCCCACTCGCACTGAACCCCACTCGCACTGAACCCCACTCGCACCTCAACCCCACTCGCACTGAACCCCACTCGCACTGAACCCCTCTCGCACTGAACCCCACTCGCACTGAACCCCACTCGCACTGAACCCCACTCGCACTGAACCCCTCTCGCACTGAACCCCACTCGCACCTCAACCCCACTCGCACTGAACCCCACTCGCACCTCAACCCCACTCGCACTGAACCCCACTCGCACCTCAACCCCACTCGCACTGAACCCCACTCACACTGAACCCCACTCGCACCTCAACCCCACTCGCACTGAACCCCACTCGCACCTCAACCCCACTCGCACTGAACCCCACTCGCACCTCAACCCCACTCGCACCTCAACCCCACTCGCACCTCAACCCCACTCGCACCTCAACCCCACTCACACTGAACCCCACTCGCACTGAACCCCACTCGCACTGAACCCCACTCGCACTGAACCCCACTCGCACCTCAACCCCACTCGCACTGAACCCCACTCGCACCTCAACCCCACTCGCACCTCAACCCCACTCGCTCTGAACCCCACTCGCACTGAACCCCACTCGCACCTCAACCCCACTCGCACTGAGCCCCACTCGCACTGCACCCCATTGACCCTCAGCCCCACTCGCACTGAACCCCACTCGCACTGAACCCCACTCGCACTGAACCCCACTCGCACTGAACCCCACTCGCACTGAACCCCACTAGCACTGAACCCCATTCGCACTGAACCCCACTCGCACTGAACCCCATTCACACTGAACCCCACTCACACTGAACCCCTCTCGCACTGAACCCCACTCGCACCTCAACCCCACTCGCTCCTCAACCCCACTCGCACTGAACCCCACTCGCACTCAACCCCACTCGCATTGAACCCCACTCGCACTGAACCCCACTCGCACTCAACCCCACTCGCACTGAACCCCACTTGCACTGAACCCCACTCGCACTGAACCCCACTCGCACTGAACCCCATTCGCACTGAACCCCTCTCGCACTGAACCCCACTCGCACTCAACCCCACTCGCACTGAACCCCACTTGCACTGAACCCCACTCGCACTCAACCCCACTCGCACTGAACCCCACTCGCACTGAACCCCACTCGCACTGAACCTCACTCACACCTCAACCTCACTCGCACTGAACCTCACTCGCACCTCAACCCCACTCGCACCTCAACCCCACTCGCACTGAACCCCACTCGCACTGAACCTCACTCGCACTGAACCCCACTCGCACTGAACCCCACTCGCACTGAACCCCACTCGCACTGAACCCCACTCGCACCTCAACCCCACTCGCACCTCAACCCCACTCGCACCTCAACCCCTCTCGCACTGAACCCCTCTCGCACTGAACCCCTCTCGCACTGAACCCCTCTCGCACTGAACCCCACTCGGACTGAACCCCACTCGCACAGAACCCCACTCGCACTGAACCCCACTCGCACCTCAACCCCACTCGGACTGAACCCCACTCGCACTGAACCCCACTCGCACTGAACCCCACTCGCACTGAACCCCACTCGCACTGAACTCCACTCGCACTGAACCCCACTCGCACCTCAACCCCACTCGCACTGAACCCCTCTCGCACTGAACCCCTCTCGCACTGAACCCCACTCGCACTGAACCCCACTCGCACTGAACCCCACTCGCACTGAACCCCACTCGCACTGAACCCCACTCGCACCTCAACCTCACTCTCGCCTCAACCCCACTCGCACTGAACCCCACTCGCACTGAACCCCTCTCGCACTGAACCCCACTCGCACTGAACCCCACTCGCACTGAACCCCACTCGCACTGAACCCCACTCGCACTGAACCCCATTCACACTGAACCCCACTCGCACTGAACCCCACTCACACCGCAACCCCACTCACACCTCAACCCCACTTGCACTGAACCCCACTCGCACTGAACCCCACTCGCACTGAACCCCACTCGCACTGAACCCCACTCGCACTGAACCCCATTCACACTGAACCCCACTCACACCTCAACCCCACTCGCACTGAACCCCACTCACACCGCAACCCCACTCACACCTCAACCCCACTTGCACTGAACCCCACTCGCACTGAACCCCACTCGCACTGAACCCCACTCGCTCCTCAACCCCACTCGCACTGAACCCCACTCGCACTGAACCCCACTCGCACTGAACCTCACTCGCACTGAACCCCTCTCGCACTGAACCCCACTCGCACTGAACCCCACTCGTACTGAACCCCTCTCGCACTGAACCCCACTCGCACTGAACCCCTCTCGCACTGAACCTCACTCACACCTGAACCCCACTCGCTCCTCAACCCCACTCGCACTGAACCCCACTCGCACAGAACCCCACTCGCACTGAACCCCACTCGCACTGAACCCCACTCACACTGAACCTCACTCGCACTGAACCCCACTCGCACTGAACCCCACTCGCACCTCAACCCCACTCGCACCTCAACCCCACTCGCACTGAACCCCACTCGCACCTCAACCCCACTCGCACTGAACCCCACTCACACCTCAACCCCACTCGCACTGAACCCCACTCGCACCTCAACTCCACTCGCTCCACAACCCGTCGCACTGAACCCCACTCGCACTGAACCCCACTCGCTCCTCCACCCCACTCACACTGAACCCCACTCGCACTGAACCCCACTCGCACTGAACCCCACTCGCTCCTCCACCCCACTCACACTGAACCCCACTCGCACTGAACCCCACTCGCACTGCACCCCATTGACCCTCAGCCCCACTCGCACTGAACCCCACTCGCTCCTGAACCCCACTCGCACTGAATCCCACTCGCACTGAACCCCACTAGCACAGAACCCCACTCGCACTGAACCCCACTCGCACTGAACCCCACTCGCACTGAACCCCACTCGCACTGAACCCCACTCGCACTGAACCCCACTTGCACTGAACCCCACTCGCACCTCAACCCCACTCGCTCCTCAGCCCCACTCGCACTGAACCCCACTCGCACTGAACCCCACTCGCACTGAACCCCACTCGCACTGAACCCCACTCGCACTGAACCCCACTCGCACTGAACCCCACTTGCACTGAACCCCCCTCGCACTGAACCCCTCTCGCACTGAACCCCACTCTCACCTCAACCCCACTCGCACTCAACCCCACTCGCACTGAACCCCACTCGCACTGAACCCCACTCGCACTGAACCCCACTCGCACCTCAACCCCACTCGCACTGAACCCCACTCGCACTGAACCCCACTCGCACTGAACCCCACTCGCACTGAACCCCACTCGCACTGAACCCCACTCGCACTGAACCCCACTCGCTCCTCCACCCCACTCACACTGAACCCCACTCGCACTGAACCCCACTCGCCCTGCACCCCATTGACCCTCAGCCCCACTCGCACTGAACCCAACTCGCTCCTGAACCCCACTCGCACTGAACCCCACTCGCACTGAACCCCACTCGCACTGAACCCCATTCACACTGAACCCCACTCACACCTCAACCCCACTCGCACTGAACCCCACTCACACCTGAACCCCACTCGCTCCTCAACCCCACTCGCACTGAACCCCACTCGCACTGAACCCCACTCGCACTGAACCCCACTCGCACTGAACCCCACTCGCACTGAACCCCTCTCGCACTGAACCCCTCTCGCACTGAACCCCACTCGCACTGAACCTCACTCACACCTGAACCCCACTCGCTCCTCAACCCCACTCGCACTGAACCCCACTCGCACTGAACCCCACTCGCACTGAACCCCACTCGCACTGAACCCCACTCGCACCTCAACCCCACTCGCACAGAACCCCACTCGCACTGAACCCCACTCGCACTGAACCCCACTCGCACTGAACCTCACTCACACCTGAACCCCATTCGCTCCTCAACCCCACTCGCACTGAACCCCACTCACACTGAACCCCACTCGCACTGAACCCCACTCGCACCTCAACCCCACTCGCACCTCAACCCCACTCGCACTGAACCCCACTCGCACTGAACCCCACTCTCACCTCAACCCCACTCGCTCCACAACCCGTCGCACTGAACCCCACTCGCACTGAACCCCACTCGCACTGAACCCCACTCGCTCCTCCACCCCACTCACACTGAACCCCACTCGCACTGAACCCCACTCACACTGCACCCCATTGACCCTCAGCCCCACTCGCACTGAATCCCACTCGCACTGAACCCCACTCGCACTGAACCCCACTCGCACCTCAACCCCACTCGCTCCTCAGCCCCACTCGCACTGAACCCCTCTCGCACTGAACGCCACTCGCACTGAACCCCACTCGCACTGAACCCAACTCACACTGACCCCCACTCGCACTGAACCCCACTCGCACTGAACCCCACTCGCACTGAACCCCACTCGCACTGAACCCCACTCGCACTGAACCCCTCTCGCACTGAACCCCACTTGCACTGAACCCCCCTCGCACTGAACCCCACTCGCACTGAACCCCACTCGCACCTCAACCCCACTCGCACCTCAACCCCACTCACACTGAACCCCACTCACACCTCAACCCCACTCGCTCTGAACCTCACTCGCACCTCAACCCTACTAACACCTCAACCCCACTCACACCTCAACCCTACTAACACCTCAACCCCACTCACACCTCAACCCCACTCGCACTGAACCCCACTCACACCTCAACCCCACTCGCTCTGAACCTCACTCGCACCTCAACCCTACTAACACCTCAACCCCACTCACACCTCAACCCTACTAACACCTCAACCCCACTCACACCTCAACCCCACTCGCACCTCAACCCCACTCGCAACTCAACCCCACTCGCACTGAACCCCACTCACACCTCAACCCCACTCGCACCTCAACCCCTCTCGCACTGAACCCCACTCACACCTCAACCCCACTCGCACTGAACCCCTCTCGCACTGAACCCCTCTCGCACAGAACCCCACTCGCACTGAACCCCACTCACACCTCAACCCCACTCGCACTGAACCCCTCTCGCACTGAACCCCACTCGCACTGAACCCCTCTCGCACTGAACCCCTCTCGCACTGAACCCCACTCGCACTGAACCCCTCTCGCACTGAACCCCTCTCGCACTGAACCCCACTCGCACTGAACCCCACTCGCACTGAACCCCACTCGCACCTCAATCCCACTCGCACTGAACCCCACTCGCACTGAACCCCTCTCGCACTGAACCCCACTCGCACTGAACCCCACTCGCACTGAACCCCACTCGCACTGAACCCCTCTCGCACTGAACCCCACTCGCACCTCAACCCCACTCGCACTGAACCCCACTCGCACCTCAACCCCACTCGCACTGAACCCCACTCGCACTGAACCCCACTCGCACCTCAACCCCACTCGCACTGAACCCCACTCGCACCTCAACCCCACTCGCACTGAACCCCACTCGCACCTCAACCCCACTCGCACCTCAACCCCACTCGCACCTCAACCCCACTCGCACCTCAACCCCACTCACACTGAACCCCACTCGCACTGAACCCCACTCGCACTGAACCCCACTCGCACTGAACCCCACTCGCACCTCAACCCCACTCGCACTGAACCCCACTCGCACCTCAACCCCACTCGCACCTCAACCCCACTCGCTCTGAACCCCACTCGCACTGAACCCCACTCGCACCTCAACCCCACTCGCACTGAACCCCACTCGCACTGCACCCCATTGACCCTCAGCCCCACTCGCACTGAACCCCACTCGCTCCTGAACCCCACTCGCACTGAACCCCACTCGCACTGAACCCCACTCGCACTGAACCCCACTCGCACTGAACCCCATTCGCACTGAACCCCACTCGCACTGAACCCCATTCACACTGAACCCCACTGGCACTGAACCCCACTCGCACCTCAACCCCACTCGCTCCTCAACCCCACTCGCACTGAACCCCACTCGCACTGAACCCCACTGGCACTGAACCCCACTCGCACCTCAACCCCACTCGCTCCTCAACCCCACTCGCACTGAACCCCACTCACACTGAACCCCTCTCGCACTGAACCCCACTCGCACCTCAACCCCACTCGCTCCTCAACCCCACTCGCACTGAACCCCACTCGCACTCAACCCCACTCGCATTGAACCCCACTCGCACTGAACCCCACTCGCACTCAACCCCACTCGCACTGAACCCCACTTGCACTGAACCCCACTCGCACTGAACCCCACTCGCACTGAACCCCATTCGCACTGAACCCCTCTCGCACTGAACCCCACTCGCACTCAACCCCACTCGCACTGAACCCCACTTGCACTGAACCCCACTCGCACTCAACCCCACTCGCACTGAACCCCACTCGCACTGAACCCCACTCGCACTGAACCTCACTCACACCTCAACCTCACTCGCACTGAACCTCACTCGCACCTCAACCCCACTCGCA
Organism: Scyliorhinus torazame; assembly: GCF_047496885.1. Taxonomy (NCBI): domain Eukaryota; kingdom Metazoa; phylum Chordata; class Chondrichthyes; order Carcharhiniformes; family Scyliorhinidae; genus Scyliorhinus; species Scyliorhinus torazame. The sequence goes on from NC_092715.1 coordinate 7,835,452, forward strand.
CCTCAACCCCACTCGCACTGAACCCCACTCGCACTGAACCTCACTCGCACTGAACCCCACTCGCACTGAACCCCACTCGCACTGAACCCCACTCGCACTGAACCCCACTCGCACCTCAACCCCACTCGCACCTCAACCTCACTCTCGCCTCAACCCCACTCGCACTGAACCCCACTCGCACTGAACCCCACTTGCACTGAACCCCACTCGCACCTCAACCCCACTCGCTCCTCAGCCCCACTCGCACTGAACCCCACTCGCACTGAACCCCACTCGCACTGAACCCCACTCGCACTGAACCCCACTCGCACTGAACCCCACTCGCACTGAACCCCCCTCGCACTGAACCCCTCTCGCACTGAACCCCACTCTCACCTCAACCCCACTCGCACTCAACCCCACTCGCACTGAACCCCACTCGCACTGAACCCCACTCACACCTCAACCCCACTCGCACCTCAACCCCACTCGCACTGAACCCCACTCGCACTGAACCCCACTCGCACTGAACCCCACTCGCACTGAACCCCACTCGCACTGAACCCCACTCGCTCCTCCACCCCACTCACACTGAACCCCACTCGCACTGAACCCCACTCGCCCTGCACCCCATTGACCCTCAGCCCCACTCGCACTGAACCCAACTCGCTCCTGAACCCCACTCGCACTGAACCCCACTCGCACTGAACCCCACTCGCACTGAACCCCATTCACACTGAACCCCACTCACACCTCAACCCCACTCGCACTGAACCCCACTCACACCTGAACCCCACTCGCTCCTCAACCCCACTCGCACTGAACCCCACTCGCACTGAACCCCACTCGCACTGAACCCCACTCGCACTGAACCCCACTCGCACTGAACCCCTCTCGCACTGAACCCCTCTCGCACTGAACCCCACTCGCACTGAACCTCACTCACACCTGAACCCCACTCGCTCCTCAACCCCACTCGCACTGAACCCCACTCGCACTGAACCCCACTCGCACTGAACCCCACTCGCACCTCAACCCCACTCGCACAGAACCCCACTCGCACTGAACCCCACTCGCACTGAACCCCACTCGCACTGAACCTCACTCACACCTGAACCCCATTCGCTCCTCAACCCCACTCGCACTGAACCCCACTCACACTGAACCCCACTCGCACTGAACCCCACTCGCACCTCAACCCCACTCGCACCTCAACCCCACTCGCACTGAACCCCACTCGCACTGAACCCCACTCGCACTGAACCCCACTCGCACCTCAACCCCACTCGCACTGAACCCCACTCGCACTGAACCCCACTCGCACCTCAACCCCACTCGCTCCACAACCCGTCGCACTGAACCCCACTCGCACTGAACCCCACTCGCACTGAACCCCACTCGCTCCTCCACCCCACTCACACTGAACCCCACTCGCACTGAACCCCACTCGCACTGCACCCCATTGACCCTCAGCCCCACTCGCACTGAATCCCACTCGCACTGAACCCCACTCGCACTGAACCCCACTCGCACCTCAACCCCACTCGCTCCTCAGCCCCACTCGCACTGAACCCCTCTCGCACTGAACGCCACTCGCACTGAACCCCACTCGCACTGAACCCAACTCACACTGACCCCCACTCGCACTGAACCCCACTCGCACTGAACCCCACTCGCACTGAACCCCACTCGCACTGAACCCCACTCGCACTGAACCCCTCTCGCACTGAACCCCACTCGCACTGAACCCCACTTGCACTGAACCCCCCTCGCACTGAACCCCACTCGCACTGAACCCCACTCGCACCTCAACCCCACTCGCACCTCAACCCCACTCACACTGAACCCCACTCACACCTCAACCCCACTCGCTCTGAACCTCACTCGCACCTCAACCCTACTAACACCTCAACCCCACTCACACCTCAACCCTACTAACACCTCAACCCCACTCACACCTCAACCCCACTCGCACTGAACCCCACTCACACCTCAACCCCACTCGCTCTGAACCTCACTCGCACCTCAACCCTACTAACACCTCAACCCCACTCACACCTCAACCCTACTAACACCTCAACCCCACTCACACCTCAACCCCACTCGCACCTCAACCCCACTCGCACCTCAACCCCACTCGCACTGAACCCCACTCACACCTCAACCCCACTCGTACCTCAACCCCTCTCGCACTGAACCCCACTCACACCTCAACCCCACTCGCACTGAACCCCTCTCGCACTGAACCCCTCTCGCACAGAACCCCACTCGCACTGAACCCCACTCACACCTCAACCCCACTCGCACTGAACCCCTCTCGCACTGAACCCCACTCGCACTGAACCCCTCTCGCACTGAACCCCTCTCGCACTGAACCCCACTCGCACTGAACCCCTCTCGCACTGAACCCCTCTCGCACTGAACCCCACTCGCACTGAACCCCACTCGCACTGAACCCCACTCGCACTGAACCCCACTCGCACCTCAACCCCACTCGCACTGAACCCCACTCGCACTGAACCCCTCTCGCACTGAACCCCACTCGCACTGAACCCCACTCGCACTGAACCCCACTCGCACTGAACCCCTCTCGCACTGAACCCCACTCGCACCTCAACCCCACTCGCACTGAACCCCACTCGCACCTCAACCCCACTCGCACTGAACCCCACTCGCACCTCAACCCCACTCGCACTGAACCCCACTCGCACTGAACCCCACTCGCACCTCAACCCCACTCGCACTGAACCCCACTCGCACCTCAACCCCACTCGCACTGAACCCCACTCGCACCTCAACCCCACTCGCACCTCAACCCCACTCGCACCTCACCCCCACTCGCACCTCAACCCCACTCACACTGAACCCCACTCGCACTGAACCCCACTCGCACTGAACCCCACTCGCACTGAACCCCACTCGCACCTCAACCCCACTCGCACTGAACCCCACTCGCACCTCAACCCCACTCGCACCTCAACCCCACTCGCTCTGAACCCCACTCGCACTGAACCCCACTCGCACCTCAACCCCACTCGCACTGAACCCCACTCGCACTGCACCCCATTGACCCTCAGCCCCACTCGCACTGAACCCCACTCGCTCCTGAACCCCACTCGCACTGAACCCCACTCGCACTGAACCCCACTCGCACTGAACCCCACTCGCACTGAACCCCACTAGCACTGAACCCCATTCGCACTGAACCCCACTCGCACTGAACCCCATTCACACTGAACCCCACTCACACTGAACCCCTCTCGCACTGAACCCCACTCGCACCTCAACCCCACTCGCTCCTCAACCCCACTCGCACTGAACCCCACTCGCACTCAACCCCACTCGCATTGAACCCCACTCGCACTGAACCCCACTCGCACTCAACCCCACTCGCACTGAACCCCACTTGCACTGAACCCCACTCGCACTGAACCCCACTCGCACTGAACCCCATTCGCACTGAACCCCTCTCGCACTGAACCCCACTCGCACTCAACCCCACTCGCACTGAACCCCACTTGCACTGAACCCCACTCGCACTCAACCCCACTCGCACTGAACCCCACTCGCACTGAACCCCACTCGCACTGAACCTCACTCACACCTCAACCTCACTCGCACTGAACCTCACTCGCACCTCAACCCCACTCGCACCTCAACCCCACTCGCACTGAACCCCACTCGCACTGAACCTCACTCGCACTGAACCCCACTCGCACTGAACCCCACTCGCACTGAACCCCACTCGCACCTCAACCCCACTCGCACCTCAACCCCACTCGCACCTCAACCCCTCTCGCACTGAACCCCACTCGCACTGAACCCCTCTCGCACTGAACCCCTCTCGCACTGAACCCCTCTCGCACTGAACCCCACTCGGACTGAACCCCACTCGCACAGAACCCCACTCGCACTGAACCCCACTCGCACCTCAACCCCACTCGGACTGAACCCCACTCGCACTGAACCCCACTCGCACTGAACCCCACTCGCACTGAACCCCACTCGCATTGAACTCCACTCGCACTGAACCCCACTCGCACCTCAACCCCACTCGCACTGAACCCCTCTCGCACTGAACCCCACTCGCACTGAACCCCACTCGCACTGAACCCCACTCGCACTGAACCCCACTCGCACTGAACCCCACTCGCACCTCAACCCCACTCGCACCTCAACCTCACTCTCGCCTCAACCCCACTCGCACTGAACCCCACTCGCACTGAACCCCTCTCGCACTGAACCCCACTCGCACTGAACCCCACTCGCACTGAACCCCACTCGCACTGAACCCCACTCGCACTGAACCCCACTCGCACTGAACCCCATTCACACTGAACCCCACTCGCACTGAACCCCACTCACACCGCAACCCCACTCACACCTCAACCCCACTTGCACTGAACCCCACTCGCACTGAACCCCACTCGCACTGAACCCCACTCGCACTGAACCCCACTCGCACTGAACCCCATTCACACTGAACCCCACTCACACCTCAACCCCACTCGCACTGAACCCCACTCACACCGCAACCCCACTCACACCTCAACCCCACTTGCACTGAACCCCACTCGCACTGAACCCCACTCGCACTGAACCCCACTCACACCTCAACCCCACTCGCACTGAACCCCACTCACACCGCAACCCCACTCACACCTCAACCCCACTCGCACTGAACCCCACTCGCACTGAACCCCACTCGCACTGAACCCCACTCGCACTGAACCCCACTCACACCTGAACCCCACTCGCTCCTCAACCCCACTCGCACTGAACCCCACTCGCACTGAACCTCACTCGCACTGAACCCCTCTCGCACTGAACCCCACTCGCACTGAACCCCACTCGTACTGAACCCCTCTCGCACTGAACCCCACTCGCACTGAACCCCTCTCGCACTGAACCTCACTCACACCTGAACCCCACTCGCTCCTCAACCCCACTCGCACTGAACCCCACTCGCACAGAACCCCACTCGCACTGAACCCCACTCGCACTGAACCCCACTCACACTGAACCTCACTCGCACTGAACCCCACTCGCACTGAACCCCACTCGCACCTCAACCCCACTCGCACCTCAACCCCACTCGCACTGAACCCCACTCGCACCTCAACCCCACTCGCACTGAACCCCACTCACACCTCAACCCCACTCGCACTGAACCCCACTCGCACCTCAACTCCACTCGCTCCACAACCCGTCGCACTGAACCCCACTCGCACTGAACCCCACTCGCTCCTCCACCCCACTCACACTGAACCCCACTCGCACTGAACCCCACTCGCACTGAACCCCACTCGCTCCTCCACCCCACTCACACTGAACCCCACTCGCACTGAACCCCACTCGCACTGCACCCCATTGACCCTCAGCCCCACTTGCACTGAACCCCACTCGCTCCTGAACCCCACTCGCACTGAATCCCACTCGCACTGAACCCCACTAGCACAGAACCCCACTCGCACTGAACCCCACTCGCACTGAACCCCACTCGCACTGAACCCCACTCGCACTGAACCCCACTTGCACTGAACCCCACTCGCACCTCAACCCCACTCGCTCCTCAGCCCCACTCGCACTGAACCCCACTCGCACTGAACCCCACTCGCACTGAACCCCACTCGCACTGAACCCCACTCGCACTGAACCCCACTTGCACTGAACCCCCCTCGCACTGAACCCCTCTCGCACTGAACCCCACTCTCACCTCAACCCCACTCGCACTCAACCCCACTCGCACTGAACCCCACTCGCACTGAACCCCACTCGCACTGAACCCCACTCGCACCTCAACCCCACTCGCACCTCAACCCCACTCGCACTGAACCCCACTCGCACTGAACCCCACTCGCACTGAACCCCACTCGCACTGAACCCCACTCGCACTGAACCCCACTCGCACTGAACCCCACTCGCTCCTCCACCCCACTCACACTGAACCCCACTCGCACTGAACCCCACTCGCCCTGCACCCCATTGACCCTCAGCCCCACTCGCACTGAACCCAACTCGCTCCTGAACCCCACTCGCACTGAACCCCACTCGCACTGAACCCCACTCGCACTGAACCCCATTCACACTGAACCCCACTCACACCTCAACCCCACTCGCACGGAACCCCACTCACACCTGAACCCCACTCGCTCCTCAACCCCACTCGCACTGAACCCCACTCGCACTGAACCCCACTCGCACTGAACCCCACTCGCACTGAACCCCACTCGCACTGAACCCCTCTCGCACTGAACCCCTCTCGCACTGAACCCCACTCGCACTGAACCTCACTCACACCTGAACCCCACTCGCTCCTCAACCCCACTCGCACTGAACCCCACTCGCACTGAACCCCACTCGCACTGAACCCCACTCGCACTGAACCCCACTCGCACCTCAACCCCACTCGCACAGAACCCCACTCGCACTGAACCCCACTCGCACTGAACCCCACTCGCACTGAACCTCACTCACACCTGAACCCCATTCGCTCCTCAACCCCACTCGCACTGAACCCCACTCACACTGAACCCCACTCGCACTGAACCCCACTCGCACCTCAACCCCACTCGCACCTCAACCCCACTCGCACTGAACCCCACTCGCACTGAACCCCACTCGCACCTCAACCCCACTCGCACTGAACCCCACTCGCACTGAACCCCACTCGCACCTCAACCCCACTCGCTCCACAACCCGTCGCACTGAACCCCACTCGCACTGAACCCCACTCGCACTGAACCCCACTCGCTCCTCCACCCCACTCACACTGAACCCCACTCGCACTGAACCCCACTCGCACTGCACCCCATTGACCCTCAGCCCCACTCGCACTGAATCCCACTCGCACTGAACCCCACTCGCACTGAACCCCACTCGCACCTCAACCCCACTCGCACTGAACCCCACTCGCACTGATCCCCACTCGCACCTCAACCCCACTCGCTCCTCAGCCCCACTCGCACTGAACCCCTCTCGCACTGAACGCCACTCGCACTGAACCCCACTCGCACTGAACCCCTCTCGCACTGAACGCCACTCGCACTGAACCCCACTCGCACTGAACCCAACTCACACTGACCCCCACTCGCACTGAACCCCACTCGCACTGAACCCCACTCGCACTGAACCCCACTCGCACTGAACCCCACTCGCACTGAACCCCTCTCGCACTGAACCCCACTCGCACTGAACCCCACTTGCACTGAACCCCCCTCGCACTGAACCCCACTCGCACTGAACCCCACTCGCACCTCAACCCCACTCGCACCTCAACCCCACTCACACTGAACCCCACTCACACCTCAACCCCACTCGCTCTGAACCTCACTCGCACCTCAACCCTACTAACACCTCAACCCCACTCACACCTCAACCCTACTAACACCTCAACCCCACTCACACCTCAACCCCACTCGCACTGAACCCCACTCACACCTCAACCCCACTCGCTCTGAACCTCACTCGCACCTCAACCCTACTAACACCTCAACCCCACTCACACCTCAACCCTACTAACACCTCAACCCCACTCACACCTCAACCCCACTCGCACCTCAACCCCACTCGCACCTCAACCCCACTCGCACTGAACCCCACTCACACCTCAACCCCACTCGCACCTCAACCCCTCTCGCACTGAACCCCACTCACACCTCAACCCCACTCGCACTGAACCCCTCTCGCACTGAACCCCTCTCGCACAGAACCCCACTCGCACTGAACCCCACTCACACCTCAACCCCACTCGCACTGAACCCCTCTCGCACTGAACCCCACTCGCACTGAACCCCTCTCGCACTGAACCCCTCTCGCACTGAACCCCACTCGCACTGAACCCCACTCGCACTGAACCCCACTCGCACTGAACCCCACTCGCACCTCAACCCCACTCGCACTGAACCCCACTCGCACTGAACCCCTCTCGCACTGAACCCCACTCGCACTGAACCCCACTCGCACTGAACCCCACTCGCACTGAACCCCTCTCGCACGGAACCCCACTCGCACCTCAACCCCACTCGCACTGAACCCCACTCGCACCTCAACCCCACTCGCACTGAACCCCACTCGCACCTCAACCCCACTCGCACTGAACCCCACTCGCACTGAACCCCACTCGCACCTCAACCCCACTCGCACTGAACCCCACTCGCACCTCAACCCCACTCGCACCTCAACCCCACTCGCACCTCAACCCCACTCGCACCTCAACCCCACTCACACTGAACCCCACTCGCACTGAACCCCACTCGCACTGAACCCCACTCGCACTGAACCCCACTCGCACCTCAACCCCACTCGCACTGAACCCCACTCGCACCTCAACCCCACTCGCACCTCAACCCCACTCGCTCTGAACCCCACTCGCACTGAACCCCACTCGCACCTCAACCCCACTCGCACTGAACCCCACTCGCACTGCACCCCATTGACCCTCAGCCCCACTCGCACTGAACCCCACTCGCTCCTGAACCCCACTCGCACTGAACCCCACTCGCACTGAACCCCACTCGCACTGAACCCCACTCGCACTGAACCCCACTAGCACTGAACCCCATTCGCACTGAACCCCACTCGCACTGAACCCCATTCACACTGAACCCCACTCACACTGAACCCCTCTCGCACTGAACCCCACTCGCACCTCAACCCCACTCGCTCCTCAACCCCACTCGCACTGAACCCCACTCGCACTCAACCCCACTCGCATTGAACCCCACTCGCACTGAACCCCACTCGCACTCAACCCCACTCGCACTGAACCCCATTCGCACTGAACCCCTCTCGCACTGAACCCCACTCGCACTCAACCCCACTCGCACTGAACCCCACTTGCACTGAACCCCACTCGCACTCAACCCCACTCGCACTGAACCCCACTCGCACTGAACCCCACTCGCACTGAACCTCACTCACACCTCAACCTCACTCGCACTGAACCTCACTCGCACCTCAACCCCACTCGCACCTCAACCCCACTCGCACTGAACCCCACTCGCACTGAACCTCACTCGCACTGAACCCCACTCGCACTGAACCCCACTCGCACTGAACCCCACTCGCACTGAACCCCACTCGCACCTCAACCCCACTCGCACCTCAACCCCACTCGCACCTCAACCCCTCTCGCACTGAACCCCACTCGCACTGAACCCCTCTCGCACTGAACCCCTCTCGCACTGAACCCCTCTCGCACTGAACCCCACTCGGACTGAACCCCACTCGCACAGAACCCCACTCGCACTGAACCCCACTCGCACCTCAACCCCACTCGGACTGAACCCCACTCGCACTGAACCACACTCGCACTGAACCCCACTCGCACTGAACCCCACTCGCACTGAACCCCACTCGCACTGAATCCCACTCGCACTGAACCCCACTCGCACTGAACCCCACTCGCACCTCAACCCCACTCGCACCTCAACCCCACTAGCACAGAACCCCACTCGCACTGAACCCCACTCGCACTGAACCCCACTCGCACTGAACCCCACTCGCACTGAACCCCACTCGCACTGAACCCCACTTGCACTGAACCCCACTCGCACCTCAACCCCACTCGCTCCTCAGCCCCACTCGCACTGAACCCCACTCGCACTGAACCCCACTCGCACTGAACCCCACTCGCACTGAACCCCACTCGCACTGAACCCCACTTGCACTGAACCCCCCTCGCACTGAACCCCTCTCGCACTGAACCCCACTCTCACCTCAACCCCACTCGCACTCAACCCCACTCGCACTGAACCCCACTCGCACTGAACCCCACTCGCACTGAACCCCACTCGCACCTCAACCCCACTCGCACCTCAACCCCACTCGCACTGAACCCCACTCGCACTGAACCCCACTCGCACTGAACCCCACTCGCACTGAACCCCACTCGCTCCTCCACCCCACTCACACTGAACCCCACTCGCACTGAACCCCACTCGCCCTGCACCCCATTGACCCTCAGCCCCACTCGCACTGAACCCAACTCGCTCCTGAACCCCACTCGCACTGAACCCCACTCGCACTGAACCCCACTCGCACTGAACCCCATTCACACTGAACCCCACTCACACCTCAACCCCACTCGCACTGAACCCCACTCACACCTGAACCCCACTCGCTCCTCAACCCCACTCGCACTGAACCCCACTCGCACTGAACCCCACTCGCACTGAACCCCACTCGCACTGAACCCCACTCGCACTGAACCCCTCTCGCACTGAACCCCTCTCGCACTGAACCCCACTCGCACTGAACCTCACTCACACCTGAACCCCACTCGCTCCTCAACCCCACTCGCACTGAACCCCACTCGCACTGAACCCCACTCGCACTGAACCCCACTCGCACTGAACCCCACTCGCACCTCAACCCCACTCGCACAGAACCCCACTCGCACTGAACCCCACTCGCACTGAACCCCACTCGCACTGAACCTCACTCACACCTGAACCCCATTCGCTCCTCAACCCCACTCGCACTGAACCCCACTCACACTGAACCCCACTCGCACTGAACCCCACTCGCACCTCAACCCCACTCGCACCTCAACCCCACTCGCACTGAACCCCACTCGCACTGAACCCCACTCGCACCTCAACCCCACTCGCACTGAACCCCACTCGCACTGAACCCCACTCGCACCTCAACCCCACTCGCTCCACAACCCGTCGCACTGAACCCCACTCGCACTGAACCCCACTCGCACTGAACCCCACTCGCTCCTCCACCCCACTCACACTGAACCCCACTCGCACTGAACCCCACTCGCACTGCACCCCATTGACCCTCAGCCCCACTCGCACTGAATCCCACTCGCACTGAACCCCACTCGCACTGAACCCCACTCGCACCTCAACCCCACTCGCTCCTCAGCCCCACTCGCACTGAACCCCTCTCGCACTGAACGCCACTCGCACTGAACCCCACTCGCACTGAACCCAACTCACACTGACCCCCACTCGCACTGAACCCCACTCGCACTGAACCCCACTCGCACTGAACCCCACTCGCACTGAACCCCTCTCGCACTGAACCCCACTCGCACTGAACCCCACTCGCACTGAACCCCCCTCGCACTGAACCCCACTCGCACTGAACCCCACTCGCACTGAACCCCACTCGCACCTCAACCCCACTCGCACCTCAACCCCACTCACACTGAACCCCACTCACACCTCAACCCCACTCGCTCTGAACCTCACTCGCACCTCAACCCTACTAACACCTCAACCCCACTCACACCTCAACCCTACTAACACCTCAACCCCACTCACACCTCAACCCCACTCGCACTGAACCCCACTCACACCTCAACCCCACTCGCTCTGAACCTCACTCGCACCTCAACCCTACTAACACCTCAACCCCACTCACACCTCAACCCTACTAACACCTCAACCCCACTCACACCTCAACCCCACTCGCACCTCAACCCCACTCGCACCTCAACCCCACTCGCACTGAACCCCACTCACACCTCAACCCCACTCGCACCTCAACCCCTCTCGCACTGAACCCCACTCACACCTCAACCCCACTCGCACTGAACCCCTCTCGCACTGAACCCCTCTCGCACAGAACCCCACTCGCACTGAACCCCACTCACACCTCAACCCCACTCGCACTGAACCCCTCTCGCACTGAACCCCACTCGCACTGAACCCCTCTCGCACTGAACCCCTCTCGCACTGAACCCCACTCGCACTGAACCCCTCTCGCACTGAACCCCACTCGCACTGAACCCCACTCGCACTGAACCCCACTCGCACTGAACCCCACTCGCACCTCAACCCCACTCGCACTGAACCCCACTCGCACTGAACCCCTCTCGCACTGAACCCCACTCGCACTGAACCCCACTCGCACTGAACCCCACTCGCACTGAACCCCTCTCGCACTGAACCCCACTCGCACCTCAACCCCACTCGCACTGAACCCCACTCGCACCTCAACCCCACTCGCACTGAACCCCACTCGCACCTCAACCCCACTCGCACTGAACCCCACTCGCACTGAACCCCACTCGCACCTCAACCCCACTCGCACTGAACCCCACTCGCACCTCAACCCCACTCGCACTGAACCCCACTCGCACCTCAACCCCACTCGCACCTCAACCCCACTCGCACCTCAACCCCACTCGCACCTCAACCCCACTCACACTGAACCCCACTCGCACTGAACCCCACTCGCACTGAACCCCACTCGCACTGAACCCCACTCGCACCTCAACCCCACTCGCACTGAACCCCACTCGCACCTCAACCCCACTCGCACCTCAACCCCACTCGCTCTGAACCCCACTCGCACTGAACCCCACTCGCACCTCAACCCCACTCGCACTGAACCCCACTCGCACTGCACCCCATTGACCCTCAGCCCCACTCGCACTGAACCCCACTCGCTCCTGAACCCCACTCGCACTGAACCCCACTCGCACTGAACCCCACTCGCACTGAACCCCACTCGCACTGAACCCCACTAGCACTGAACCCCATTCGCACTGAACCCCACTCGCACTGAACCCCATTCACACTGAACCCCACTCACACTGAACCCCTCTCGCACTGAACCCCACTCGCACCTCAACCCCACTCGCTCCTCAACCCCACTCGCACTGAACCCCACTCGCACTCAACCCCACTCGCATTGAACCCCACTCGCACTCAACCCCACTCGCACTCAACCCCACTCGCACTGAACCCCACTTGCACTGAACCCCACTCGCACCTCAACCCCACTCGCACTGAACCCCACTCGCACTGCACCCCATTGACCCTCAGCCCCACTCGCACTGAACCCCACTCGCTCCTGAACCCCACTCGCACTGAACCCCACTCGCACTGAACCCCACTCGCACTGAACCCCACTCGCACTGAACCCCACTCGCACTGAACCCCACTAGCACTGAACCCCATTCGCACTGAACCCCACTCGCACTGAACCCCATTCACACTGAACCCCACTCACACTGAACCCCTCTCGCACTGAACCCCACTCGCACCTCAACCCCACTCGCACCTCAACCCCACTCACACTGAACCCCACTCACACCTCAACCCCACTCGCTCTGAACCTCACTCGCACCTCAACCCTACTAACACCTCAACCCCACTCACACCTCAACCCTACTAACACCTCAACCCCACTCACACCTCAACCCCACTCGCACTGAACCCCACTCACACCTCAACCCCACTCGCTCTGAACCTCACTCGCACCTCAACCCTACTAACACCTCAACCCCACTCACACCTCAACCCTACTAACACCTCAACCCCACTCACACCTCAACCCCACTCGCACCTCAACCCCACTCGCACCTCAACCCCACTCGCACTGAACCCCACTCACACCTCAACCCCACTCGCACCTCAACCCCTCTCGCACTGAACCCCACTCACACCTCAACCCCACTCGCACTGAACCCCTCTCGCACTGAACCCCTCTCGCACAGAACCCCACTCGCACTGAACCCCACTCACACCTCAACCCCACTCGCACTGAACCCCTCTCGCACTGAACCCCACTCGCACTGAACCCCTCTCGCACTGAACCCCTCTCGCACTGAACCCCACTCGCACTGAACCCCTCTCGCACTGAACCCCACTCGCACTGAACCCCACTCGCACTGAACCCCACTCGCACTGAACCCCACTCGCACCTCAACCCCACTCGCACTGAACCCCACTCGCACTGAACCCCTCTCGCACTGAACCCCACTCGCACTGAACCCCACTCGCACTGAACCCCACTCGCACTGAACCCCTCTCGCACTGAACCCCACTCGCACCTCAACCCCACTCGCACTGAACCCCACTCGCACCTCAACCCCACTCGCACTGAACCCCACTCGCACCTCAACCCCACTCGCACTGAACCCCACTCGCACTGAACCCCACTCGCACCTCAACCCCACTCGCACTGAACCCCACTCGCACCTCAACCCCACTCGCACTGAACCCCACTCGCACCTCAACCCCACTCGCACCTCAACCCCACTCGCACCTCAACCCCACTCACACTGAACCCCACTCGCACTGAACCCCACTCGCACTGAACCCCACTCGCACTGAACCCCACTCGCACCTCAACCCCACTCGCACTGAACCCCACTCGCACCTCAACCCCACTCGCACCTCAACCCCACTCGCTCTGAACCCCACTCGCACTGAACCCCACTCGCACCTCAACCCCACTCGCACTGAACCCCACTCGCACTGCACCCCATTGACCCTCAGCCCCACTCGCACTGAACCCCACTCGCTCCTGAACCCCACTCGCACTGAACCCCACTCGCACTGAACCCCACTCGCACTGAACCCCACTCGCACTGAACCCCACTAGCACTGAACCCCATTCGCACTGAACCCCACTCGCACTGAACCCCATTCACACTGAACCCCACTCACACTGAACCCCTCTCGCACTGAACCCCACTCGCACCTCAACCCCACTCGCTCCTCAACCCCACTCGCACTGAACCCCACTCGCACTCAACCCCACTCGCATTGAACCCCACTCGCACTGAACCCCACTCGCGCTCAACCCCACTCGCACTGAACCCCACTTGCACTGAACCCCACTCGCACTGAACCCCACTCGCACTGAACCCCATTCGCACTGAACCCCTCTCGCACTGAACCCCACTCGCACTCAACCCCACTCGCACTGAACCCCACTTGCACTGAACCCCACTCGCACTCAACCCCACTCGCACTGAACCCCACTCGCACTGAACCCCACTCGCACTGAACCTCACTCACACCTCAACCTCACTCGCACTGAACCTCACTCGCACCTCAACCCCACTCGCACCTCAACCCCACTCGCACTGAACCCCACTCGCACTGAACCTCACTCGCACTGAACCCCACTCGCACTGAACCCCACTCGCACTGAACCCCACTCGCACTGAACCCCACTCGCACCTCAACCCCACTCGCACCTCAACCCCACTCGCACCTCAACCCCTCTCGCACTGAACCCCACTCGCACTGAACCCCTCTCGCACTGAACCCCTCTCGCACTGAACCCCTCTCGCACTGAACCCCACTCGGACTGAACCCCACTCGCACAGAACCCCACTCGCACTGAACCCCACTCGCACCTCAACCCCACTCGGACTGAACCCCACTTGCACTGAACCCCACTCGCACTGAACCCCACTCGCACTGAACCCCACTCGCACTGAACTCCACTCGCACTGAACCCCACTCGCACCTCAACCCCACTCGCACTGAACCCCTCTCGCACTGAACCCCACTCGCACTGAACCCCACTCGCACTGAACCCCACTCGCACTGAACCCCACTCGCACTGAACCCCACTCGCACCTCAACCCCACTCGCACCTCAACCTCACTCTCGCCTCAACCCCACTCGCACTGAACCCCACTCGCACTGAACCCCACTTGCACTGAACCCCACTCGCACCTCAACCCCACTCGCTCCTCAGCCCCACTCGCACTGAACCCCACTCGCACTGAACCCCACTCGCACTGAACCCCACTCGCACTGAACCCCATTCGCACTGAACCCCACTCGCACTGAACCCCACTTGCACTGAACCCCCCTCGCACTGAACCCCTCTCGCACTGAACCCGACTCTCACCTCAACCCCACTCGCACTCAACCCCACTCGCACTGAACCCCACTCGCACTGAACCCCACTCGCACCTCAACCCCACTCGCACCTCAACCCCACTCGCACTGAACCCCACTCGCACTGAACCCCACTCGCACTGAACCCCACTCGCACTGAACCCCACTCGCACTGAACCCCACTCGCTCCTCCACCCCACTCACACTGAACCCCACTCGCACTGAACCCCACTCGCCCTGCACCCCATTGACCCTCAGCCCCACTCGCACTGAACCCAACTCGCTCCTGAACCCCACTCGCACTGAACCCCACTCGCACTGAACCCCACTCGCACTGAACCCCATTCACACTGAACCCCACTCACACCTCAACCCCACTCGCACTGAACCCCACTCACACCTGAACCCCACTCGCTCCTCAACCCCACTCGCACTGAACCCCACTCGCACTGAACCCCACTCGCACTGAACCCCACTCGCACTGAACCCCACTCGCACTGAACCCCTCTCGCACTGAACCCCTCTCGCACTGAACCCCACTCGCACTGAACCTCACTCACACCTGAACCCCACTCGCTCCTCAACCCCACTCGCACTGAACCCCACTCGCACTGAACCCCACTCGCACTGAACCCCACTCGCACTGAACCCCACTCGCACCTCAACCCCACTCGCACAGAACCCCACTCGCACTGAACCCCACTCGCACTGAACCCCACTCGCACTGAACCTCACTCACACCTGAACCCCATTCGCTCCTCAACCCCACTCGCACTGAACCCCACTCACACTGAACCCCACTCGCACTGAACCCCACTCGCACCTCAACCCCACTCGCACCTCAACCCCACTCGCACTGAACCCCACTCGCACTGAACCCCACTCGCACTGAACCCCACTCGCACCTCAACCCCACTCGCACTGAACCCCACTCGCACTGAACCCCACTCGCACCTCAACCCCACTCGCTCCACAACCCGTCGCACTGAACCCCACTCGCACTGAACCCCACTCGCTCCTCCACCCCACTCACACTGAACCCCACTCGCACTGAACCCCACTCGCACTGCACCCCATTGACCCTCAGCCCCACTCGCACTGAATCCCACTCGCACTGAACCCCACTCGCACTGAACCCCACTCGCACCTCAACCCCACTCGCTCCTCAGCCCCACTCGCACTGAACCCCTCTCGCACTGAACGCCACTCGCACTGAACCCCACTCGCACTGAACCCAACTCACACTGACCCCCACTCGCACTGAACCCCACTCGCACTGAACCCCACTCGCACTGAACCCCACTCGCACTGAACCCCACTCGCACTGAACCCCTCTCGCACTGAACCCCACTCGCACTGAACCCCACTTGCACTGAACCCCCCTCGCACTGAACCCCACTCGCACTGAACCCCACTCGCACCTCAACCCCACTCGCACCTCAACCCCACTCACACTGAACCCCACTCACACCTCAACCCCACTCGCTCTGAACCTCACTCGCACCTCAACCCTACTAACACCTCAACCCCACTCACACCTCAACCCTACTAACACCTCAACCCCACTCACACCTCAACCCCACTCGCACCTCAACCCCACTCGCACCTCAACCCCACTCGCACTGAACCCCACTCACACCTCAACCCCACTCGCACCTCAACCCCTCTCGCACTGAACCCCACTCACACCTCAACCCCACTCGCACTGAACCCCTCTCGCACTGAACCCCTCTCGCACAGAACCCCACTCGCACTGAACCCCACTCACACCTCAACCCCACTCGCACTGAACCCCTCTCGCACTGAACCCCACTCGCACTGAACCCCTCTCGCACTGAACCCCTCTCGCACTGAACCCCACTCGCACTGAACCCCTCTCGCACTGAACCCCTCTCGCACTGAACCCCACTCGCACTGAACCCCACTCGCACTGAACCCCACTCGCACTGAACCCCACTCGCACCTCAACCCCACTCGCACTGAACCCCACTCGCACTGAACCCCTCTCGCACTGAACCCCACTCGCACTGAACCCCACTCGCACTGAACCCCACTCGCACTGAACCCCTCTCGCACTGAACCCCACTCGCACCTCAACCCCACTCGCACTGAACCCCACTCGCACCTCAACCCCACTCGCACTGAACCCCACTCGCACCTCAACCCCACTCGCACTGAACCCCACTCGCACTGAACCCCACTCGCACCTCAACCCCACTCGCACTGAACCCCACTCGCACCTCAACCCCACTCGCACTGAACCCCACTCGCACCTCAACCCCACTCGCACCTCAACCCCACTCGCACCTCAACCCCACTCGCACCTCAACCCCACTCACACTGAACCCCACTCGCACTGAACCCCACTCGCACTGAACCCCACTCGCACTGAACCCCACTCGCACCTCAACCCCACTCGCACTGAACCCCACTCGCACCTCAACCCCACTCGCACCTCAACCCCACTCGCTCTGAACCCCACTCGCACTGAACCCCACTCGCACCTCAACCCCACTCGCACTGAACCCCACTCGCACTGAACCCCACTCGCACTGAACCCCACTCGCACCTCAACCTCACTCGCACTGAACCTCACTCGCACCTCAACCCCACTCGCACTGAACCCCACTCGCACTGAACCCCACTCGCACCTCAACCCCACTCGCACTGAACCCCACTCGCACCTCAACCTCACTCGCACTGAACCCCACTCGCACCTCAACCCCACTCGCACTGAACCCCACTCGCACTGAACCCCACTCGCACCTCAACCCCACTCGCACTGAACCCCACTCGCACCTCAACCTCACTCGCACTGAACCCCACTCGCACCTCAACCTCACTCGCACTGAACCCCACTCGCACTGAACCCCACTCGCACTGAACCCCACTCACACTGAACCCCACTCGCACTGAACCCCACTCGCACTGCACCCCATTGACCCTCAGCCCCACTCGCACTGAACCCCACTCGCTCCTGAACCCCACTCGCACTGAACCCCACTCGCACTGAACCCCACTCGCACTGAACCCCACTCGCACTGAACCCCACTAGCACTGAACCCCATTCGCACTGAACCCCACTCGCACTGAACCCCATTCACACTGAACCCCACTCACACTGAACCCCTCTCGCACTGAACCCCACTCGCACCTCAACCCCACTCGCTCCTCAACCCCACTCGCACTGAACCCCACTCGCACTCAACCCCACTCGCATTGAACCCCACTCGCACTGAACCCCACTCGCACTCAACCCCACTCGCACTGAACCCCACTTGCACTGAACCCCACTCGCACTGAACCCCACTCGCACTGAACCCCATTCGCACTGAACCCCTCTCGCACTGAACCCCACTCGCACTCAACCCCACTCGCACTGAACCCCACTTGCACTGAACCCCACTCGCACTCAACCCCACTCGCACTGAACCCCACTCGCACTGAACCCCACTCGCACTGAACCTCACTCACACCTCAACCTCACTCGCACTGAACCTCACTCGCACCTCAACCCCACTCGCACCTCAACCCCACTCGCACTGAACCCCACTCGCACTGAACCTCACTCGCACTGAACCCCACTCGCACTGAACCCCACTCGCACTGAACCCCACTCGCACCTCAACCCCACTCGCACTTCAACCCCACTCGCACCTCAACCCCTCTCGCACTGAACCCCACTCGCACTGAACCCCTCTCGCACTGAACCCCTCTCGCACTGAACCCCTCTCGCACTGAACCCCACTCGGACTGAACCCCACTCGCACAGAACCCCACTCGCACTGAACCCCACTCGCACCTCAACCCCACTCGGACTGAACCCCACTCGCACTGAACCCCACTCGCACTGAACCCCACTCGCACTGAACCCCACTCGCATTGAACTCCACTCGCACTGAACCCCACTCGCACCTCAACCCCACTCGCACTGAACCCCTCTCGCACTGAACCCCACTCGCACTGAACCCCACTCGCACTGAACCCCACTCGCACTGAACCCCACTCGCACTGAACCCCACTCGCACCTCAACCCCACTCGCACCTCAACCTCACTCTCGCCTCAACCCCACTCGCACTGAACCCCACTCGCACTGAACCCCTCTCGCACTGAACCCCACTCGCACTGAACCCCACTCGCACTGAACCCCACTCGCACTGAACCCCACTCGCACTGAACCCCATTCACACTGAACCCCACTCGCACTGAACCCCACTCACACCGCAACCCCACTCACACCTCAACCCCACTTGCACTGAACCCCACTCGCACTGAACCCCACTCGCACTGAACCCCACTCGCACTGAACCCCACTCGCACTGAACCCCATTCACACTGAACCCCACTCACACCTCAACCCCACTCGCACTGAACCCCACTCACACCGCAACCCCACTCACACCTCAACCCCACTTGCACTGAACCCCACTCGCACTGAACCCCACTCGCACTGAACCCCACTCACACCTCAACCCCACTCGCACTGAACCCCACTCACACCGCAACCCCACTCACACCTCAACCCCACTCGCACTGAACCCCACTCGCACTGAACCCCACTCGCACTGAACCCCACTCGCACTGAACCCCACTCACACCTGAACCCCACTCGCTCCTCAACCCCACTCGCACTGAACCCCACTCGCACTGAACCCCACTCGCACTGAACCTCACTCGCACTGAACCCCTCTCGCACTGAACCCCACTCGCACTGAACCCCACTCGTACTGAACCCCTCTCGCACTGAACCCCACTCGCACTGAACCCCTCTCGCACTGAACCTCACTCACACCTGAACCCCACTCGCTCCTCAACCCCACTCGCACTGAACCCCACTCGCACAGAACCCCACTCGCACTGAACCCCACTCGCACTGAACCCCACTCACACTGAACCTCACTCGCACTGAACCCCACTCGCACTGAACCCCACTCGCACCTCAACCCCACTCGCACCTCAACCCCACTCGCACTGAACCCCACTCGCACCTCAACCCCACTCGCACTGAACCCCACTCACACCTCAACCCCACTCGCACTGAACCCCACTCGCACCTCAACTCCACTCGCTCCACAACCCGTCGCACTGAACCCCACTCGCACTGAACCCCACTCGCTCCTCCACCCCACTCACACTGAACCCCACTCGCACTGAACCCCACTCGCACTGAACCCCACTCGCTCCTCCACCCCACTCACACTGAACCCCACTCGCACTGAACCCCACTCGCACTGCACCCCATTGACCCTCAGCCCCACTCGCACTGAACCCCACTCGCTCCTGAACCCCACTCGCACTGAACCCCACTGGCACTGAACCCCACTCGCACTGAATCCCACTCGCACTGAACCCCACTCGCACTGAACCCCACTAGCACAGAACCCCACTCGCACTGAACCCCACTCGCACTGAACCCCACTCGCACTGAACCCCACTCGCACTGAACCCCACTCGCACTGAACCCCACTTGCACTGAACCCCACTCGCACCTCAACCCCACTCGCTCCTCAGCCCCACTCGCACTGAACCCCACTCGCACTGAACCCCACTCGCACTGAACCCCACTCGCACTGAACCCCACTCGCACTGAACCCCACTTGCACTGAACCCCCCTCGCACTGAACCCCTCTCGCACTGAACCCCACTCTCACCTCAACCCCACTCGCACTCAACCCCACTCGCACTGAACCCCACTCGCACTGAACCCCACTCGCACTGAACCCCACTCGCACCTCAACCCCACTCGCACCTCAACCCCACTCGCACTGAACCCCACTCGCACTGAACCCCACTCGCACTGAACCCCACTCGCACTGAACCCCACTCGCACTGAACCCCACTCGCACTGAACCCCACTCGCACTGAACCCCACTCGCTCCTCCACCCCACTCACACTGAACCCCACTCGCACTGAACCCCACTCGCCCTGCACCCCATTGACCCTCAGCCCCACTCGCACTGAACCCAACTCGCTCCTGAACCCCACTCGCACTGAACCCCACTCGCACTGAACCCCACTCGCACTGAACCCCATTCACACTGAACCCCACTCACACCTCAACCCCACTCGCACGGAACCCCACTCACACCTGAACCCCACTCGCTCCTCAACCCCACTCGCACTGAACCCCACTCGCACTGAACCCCACTCGCACTGAACCCCACTCGCACTGAACCCCTCTCGCACTGAACCCCTCTCGCACTGAACCCCACTCGCACTGAACCTCACTCACACCTGAACCCCACTCGCTCCTCAACCCCACTCGCACTGAACCCCACTCGCACTGAACCCCACTCGCACTGAACCCCACTCGCACTGAACCCCACTCGCACCTCAACCCCACTCGCACAGAACCCCACTCGCACTGAACCCCACTCGCACTGAACCCCACTCGCACTGAACCTCACTCACACCTGAACCCCATTCGCTCCTCAACCCCACTCGCACTGAACCCCACTCACACTGAACCCCACTCGCACTGAACCACACTCGCACCTCAACCCCACTCGCACCTCAACCCCACTCGCACTGAACCCCACTCGCACTGAACCCCACTCGCACCTCAACCCCACTCGCACTGAACCCCACTCGCACTGAACCCCACTCGCACCTCAACCCCACTCGCTCCACAACCCGTCGCACTGAACCCCACTCGCACTGAACCCCACTCGCACTGAACCCCACTCGCTCCTCCACCCCACTCACACTGAACCCCACTCGCACTGAACCCCACTCGCACTGCACCCCATTGACCCTCAGCCCCACTCGCACTGAATCCCACTCGCACTGAACCCCACTCGCACTGAACCCCACTCGCACCTCAACCCCACTCGCTCCTCAGCCCCACTCGCACTGAACCCCTCTCGCACTGAACGCCACTCGCACTGAACCCCACTCGCACTGAACCCAACTCACACTGACCCCCACTCGCACTGAACCCCACTCGCACTGAACCCCACTCGCACTGAACCCCACTCGCACTGAACCCCACTCGCACTGAACCCCTCTCGCACTGAACCCCACTCGCACTGAACCCCACTTGCACTGAACCCCCCTCGCACTGAACCCCACTCGCACTGAACCCCACTCGCACCTCAACCCCACTCGCACCTCAACCCCACTCACACTGAACCCCACTCACACCTCAACCCCACTCGCTCTGAACCTCACTCGCACCTCAACCCTACTAACACCTCAACCCCACTCACACCTCAACCCTACTAACACCTCAACCCCACTCACACCTCAACCCCACTCGCACTGAACCCCACTCACACCTCAACCCCACTCGCTCTGAACCTCACTCGCACCTCAACCCTACTAACACCTCAACCCCACTCACACCTCAACCCTACTAACACCTCAACCCCACTCACACCTCAACCCCACTCGCACCTCAACCCCACTCGCACCTCAACCCCACTCGCACTGAACCCCACTCACACCTCAACCCCACTCGCACCTCAACCCCTCTCGCACTGAACCCCACTCACACCTCAACCCCACTCGCACTGAACCCCTCTCGCACTGAACCCCTCTCGCACAGAACCCCACTCGCACTGAACCCCACTCGCACTGAACCCCACTCGCACTGAACCCCTCTCGCACTGAACCCCACTCGCACTGAACCCCACTCGCACTGAACCCCTCTCGCACTGAACCCCTCTCGCACTGAACCCCACTCGCACCTCAACCCCACTCGCACTGAACCCCTCTCGCACTGAACCCCACTCGCACTGAACCCCTCTCGCACTGAACCCCTCTCGCACTGAACCCCACTCGCACTGAACCCCTCTCGCACTGAACCCCTCTCGCACTGAACCCCACTCGCACTGAACCCCACTCGCACTGAACCCCACTCGCACTGAACCCCACTCGCACCTCAACCCCACTCGCACTGAACCCCACTCGCACTGAACCCCTCTCGCACTGAACCCCACTCGCACTGAACCCCACTCGCACTGAACCCCACTCGCACTGAACCCCTCTCGCACTGAACCCCACTCGCACCTCAACCCCACTCGCACTGAACCCCACTCGCACCTCAACCCCACTCGCACTGAACCCCACTCGCACCTCAACCCCACTCGCACTGAACCCCACTCGCACCTCAACCCCACTCGCGCCTCAACCCCACTCGCACCTCAACCCCACTCGCACCTCAACCCCACTCACACTGAACCCCACTCGCACTGAACCCCACTCGCACTGAACCCCACTCGCACTGAACCCCACTCGCACCTCAACCCCACTCGCACTGAACCCCACTCGCACCTCAACCCCACTCGCTCTGAACCCCACTCGCACTGAACCCCACTCGCACCTCAACCCCACTCGCACTGAACCCCACTCGCACTGCACCCCATTGACCCTCAGCCCCACTCGCACTGAACCCCACTCGCTCCTGAACCCCACTCGCACTGAACCCCACTCGCACTGAACCCCATTCACACTGAACCCCACTCACACTGAACCCCTCTCGCACTGAACCCCACTCGCACCTCAACCCCACTCGCTCCTCAACCCCACTCGCACTGAACCCCACTCGCACTCAACCCCACTCGCATTGAACCCCACTCGCACTGAACCCCACTCGCACTCAACCCCACTCGCACTGAACCCCACTTGCACTGAACCCCACTCGCACTGAACCCCACTCGCACTGAACCCCATTCGCACTGAACCCCTCTCGCACTGAACCCCACTCGCACTCAACCCCACTCGCACTGAACCCCACTTGCACTGAACCCCACTCGCACTCAACCCCACTCGCACTGAACCCCACTCGCACTGAACCCCACTCGCACTGAACCTCACTCACACCTCAACCTCACTCGCACTGAACCTCACTCGCACCTCAACCCCACTCGCACCTCAACCCCACTCGCACTGAACCCCACTCGCACTGAACCTCACTCGCACTGAACCCCACTCGCACTGAACCCCACTCGCACTGAACCCCACTCGCACTGAACCCCACTCGCACCTCAACCCCACTCGCACCTCAACCCCACTCGCACCTCAACCCCTCTCGCACTGAACCCCACTCGCACTGAACCCCTCTCGCACTGAACCCCTCTCGCACTGAACCCCTCTCGCACTGAACCCCACTCGGACTGAACCCCACTCGCACAGAACCCCACTCGCACTGAACCCCACTCGCACCTCAACCCCACTCGGACTGAACCCCACTCGCACTGAACCCCACTCGCACTGAACCCCACTCGCACTGAACCCCACTCGCACTGAACCCCACTCGCACTGAACCCCACTCGCACTGAATCCCACTCGCACTGAACCCCACTCGCACCTCAACCCCACTCGCACCTCAACCCCACTCGCATTGAACCTCACTCTCGCCTCAACCCCACTCGCACTGAACCCCACTCGCACCTCAACCCCACTCGCACCTAAACCCCACTCGCACTGAACCCCACTCACACTGAACCCCACTCGCACTGAACCCCACTCGCACTGAACCCCACTCACACTGAACCCCACTCGCACTGAACCCCGCTCGCTGCTGAACCCCACTCGTACCTCAACCCCACTCGCACTGAACCCCACTCGCACTGAACCCCTCTCGCACTGAACCCCACTCGCACCGAACCCCACTCGCACTGAACCCCACTCGCACCTAAACCCCACTCGCACTGAACCCCACTCGCACTGAACCCCACTCGCACTGAACCCCACTCGCACTGAACCCCACTCGCACCTCAACCCCACTCGCACTGAACCCCACTCGCACTGAACCCCACTCGCACTGAACCCCACTCGCACTGAACCCCACTCACACTGAACCCCACTCGCACTGAACCCCTCTCGCACTGAACCCCACTCGCACCGAACCCCACTCGCCCTGAACCCCACTCGCATTGAACCCCACTCACTCCTCAACCCCACTCGCACTGAACCCCACTCGCCCTGAACCCCACTCGCCCTGAACCCCACTCGCATTGAACCCCACTCACTCCTCAACCCCACTCGCACTGAACCCCACTCGCACTGAACCCCACTCGCACTGAACCCCACTCGCACCTCAGCCCCACTCGCACCTCAATACCCTCCGAAACTGCCCCTGAAGCCCCGGCACCGCCCCACCCCCCCCCCCCCCACCCCCCACAGAAGCCCCAATACCTCCCGACTCCTTGGCACCTTCCGGTGTTCCCTGCCCCTCTACTCCGTTATCTCCCTTTACTCGCCCCTTTTCCCCCAGCAGCCATTCACCCACAAAAAGTGGGAGCAATAGTAGACCATTCGGCCCATCCACTCTGCTCCGCCATTCAATGAGGTCCTGACTGATTTGATATAATCCTCAACTCCACTTTCCCGCCTTATCCCCATAACCCTCGATTCCCTCACTGATTAAAAATCTGTCTCTCGGCCTTGAACACACTGAACGGCCCAACCTCGACAGCTCTCTGCGGTAAAGAATTCCACAGATTCACTCCCCTCCAGGAGAAGAAATCCCTCCTCATCTCTGTCTGAAATGGGCGACTCCCTCACTCTGAGATTCTGCCCTCTGGTCCCAGACTCTCCCACAAGAGGGAAACAACCTCTCAGCATCGACCCTGTCAAACCCCCTGAGAATCCGATATGTCTCAATAAGGTCGCCTCTCACTCTTCTAAACTCCAATGAGTACAGACCCAACCTACTCAACCTCTCCTCATACGAAAATCCCTCCACACCCGGGACCAGCCTAGTGAACCTTCTCTGGACTGCCTCCAATGCCGGGATATCTTTCCATAGATGAGGGGACCAAAACTGTTCACCGTATTCCAGCAGCTCCCCAGCACCATCTCGCTCACTCCACCTTGGGACTCATGCCCCACAAACCCACACTCCTCAATCCTCTGCTCGCAACCCCTCCTCTCCCTCACTCTTCACTCCTCACCATTCACAGCTTACCCACTCCCCCCCCCCCCTCTCAGCCCCCACAAACCCCTCCAGTCTGTCCCTCACCCCTCCCCTTTCCCTCACCCCTCCGCTTTTGCCCTGTTTTCTCCGCTCTGCAGTTGTCAGTGTTCCTGAATGAGAGTTTGTCTGTCTCTGCCTCTCTCTGCTCTGTCATTTCCACTACTAACAAATGGGTTAACAGAATTTCACAGGAAATAATTCCTCACAGGGTGTGTCTTTTGATAAAGGTGTTTTGCCATCTCCGCCCTCTGATTCTGAGATTCTGATCTGGAGCTGGTCTGTCTGAGCCCGTCATTGGGCTGAGCTCGTGTTGAAGTGAAATACACCAGCCTCCCATCCCAATCCCAGGCTCGACTCTCCGAACCACAGCCTGTGGATTCCTCATTGCTTCTCATTCTTCTACCTGTGTGCCCCACAGTGGGTGAACAGTCGCCAGGGGAGGTGGTATAAGGGGCAGAGATCACCCTGACCTAACCCCAGGAGTGGTCTCCACGTGATGGCACAACACCTTTAGCAGTGGAATAAAGAGTGAACATTGCCAATGATGGATCGCAGGAGCCTCACGCTGACTCCAGGATTTGTGACAAACCTGACTAAATCCATCATTGTCATTCAATGATACCCCAGTCTCTCTCCTTTTAATCCAATCGGGGTACGTCTCATTGAATGTCTTCATTTCAACACCAGTGGTAGGAGTTTGAAATGAATACTAACCAGAAGTAACTAGAATTAACCAGAATTAACTGTCACAGTTCAATGTGAATGCTTGATCCTAACTGCAATGTTATAGTGTGCACTGAAACGAGACAGACACCATCTCAATAACCCAGAGAGACAGGCAGCAGCCACACAATGTCAATGGATGAATGCACATTAACATGACACACGCAGTACCAGCACTGAGAGACAGTAATGCCCTGTCTCCCTGTCTTTGTGTCTGTCTCTCAGTAACTCTGCCAGCATTGAGACACACCCACACTCTCTCCCACACTCTCTCCCACACACTCTCTCCCTCCCACACTCTCTCCCACTCTCTCCCACACTCTCTCCCTCCCACACTCTCTCCCACACACTCTCTCCCTCCCACACTCTCTCCCACTCTCTGCCGCCCACACTCTCTCCCACACACTCACTCCCTCCCACACTCTCTCCCACTCTCTCCCACACTCTCTCTCCCACACTCTCTCTCACTCCCTCCCACACTCTCTCCCTCACTCTCTCCCACTCTCTCCCTCCCACACTCTCTCCTCCACTCTCTCCCTCCCACAATCTCTCCCATACACTCTCTCCCTCCCACTCTCTCTCCAACTCTCTCCCACACTCTCTCCCTCACTCTCTCCCACACTCTCTCTCCCACACTCACTCTCACTCCCTCCCACATTCTCTCCCTCACTCTCTCCCACTCTATCCCTCCCACACTCTCCCACTCTCTCCCACAGTCTCCCTCCCACACTCTCCCTCACTTTCTCCCACACTCTATCTCCCACACTCTCTCTCACTCCCTCCCACACTCTCTCCCTCACTCTCTCCCACTCTCTCCCTCCCACACTCTCTCCCACACACTCTCCCTCCCACACTCTCTCCCACACTCTCTCCCTCCCACACTCTCTCCCACACTCTCTCTCCCACACTCACTCTCACTCCCTCCCACACTCTCTCCCACACTCTCTCCCACACTCTCTCCCACACTCTCTCTCCCACACTCTCTCTCACTCCCTCCCACACTCTGTCCCTCACTCTCTCCCTCCCACACTCTCTCCCACACTCTCTCTCCCACACTTTCCCGCACTCCCTCCCACACTCTCTCCCTCACTCTCTCCCACACTCTCTCCCTCCCACACTCTCTCTCCCACACTCTCTCTCACTCCCTCCCACACTCTCTCCCTCACTCTCTCCCACTCTCTCCATCCCACACTCTCTCCCTCCCACACTCTCTCCCACCCTCTCTCCCTCCCACACTCCCTCCCTCCCACACTCTCTCCCACTCTCTCCCACACTCTCTCCCTCCCACACTCTCCCACACTCTCTCTCCCACACTCTCTGCCTCCCACACTCCCTCCCACACTCTCTCACACATTCTCTCCCTCCCACACTCTCTCCCACTCTCTGCCTCCCACACTCTCTCCCTCACACTCTCTCCCTCCCACACTCTCTCCCACACTCTCTCCCTCCCACACTCTCTCCCCCACTCTCCCCCTCCCACACTCTCTCCCACACTCTCTCTCTCCCACACTCTCTCTCTCCCACACTCTCTCTCTCCCACACTCTCTCTCTCCCTCCCACACTCTCTCCCACTCTCTCCCACACTCACTCCCTCCCACACTCTCTCTCCCACACTCTCTCTCCCACACTCTCTCTCCCACACTCTCTGCCTCCCACACTCCCTCCCACACTCTCTCACACACTCTCTCCCTCCCACACTCTCCTCCACTCTCTCCCTCCCGCACTCTCTCCAACACTCTCTCCCTCCCACACTCTCTCCCACTCTCTCCCTCCCACACTCTCTCCCACACTCTCTCCCTCCCACACTCTCTCCCACACTCTCTCCCTCCCACAATCTCTCCCACACGCTCTCTCCCTCCCACACTCCCTCCCACTCTCTCTCCCTCACTCTCTCCCACACTCTCTCTCCCACACTCACTCTCACTCCCTCCCACACTCTCTCCCTCACTCTCTCCCACTCTCTCCATCCCACACTCTCTCCCACTCTCTCCCACACTCTCTCACACACTCTCCCTCCCACACTCTCCCTCACTTTCTCCCACACTCTCTCTCCCACACTCTCTCTCACTCTCTCCCTCACTCTCTCCCACTCTCTCCCTCCCACACTCTCTCCCACACACTCTCCCTCCCACACTCTCTCCCACACTCTCTCCCTCCCACACTCTCTCCCACGCTCTCTCTCCCACACTCACTCTCACTCCCTCCCACACTCTCTCCCTCACTCTCTCCCACTCTCTCCCTCCCACACTCTCTCACACTCCCTCCCACACTCTCTCCCTCCCGCACTCTCTCCCTCCCACACTCTCTCCCACACTCTCTCTCCCACACTCTCTCACACTCCCTCCCACACTCTCTCCCTCACTCTCTCCCACACTCTCTCCCTCCCACACTCTCTCCCACACTCTCTCTCACTCCCTCCCACACTCTCCCTCACTCTCTCCATCCCACACTCTCTCCCTCCCACACTCTCTCCCACACTCTCTCACTCCCACACTCCCTCCCTCCCACACTCTCTCCCACACACTCTCTCCCTACCACACTCTCTCCCACTCTCTCCCACACTCTCTCCCACACTCTCTCCCTCCCATACTCTCTCTCCCACACTCTCTCTCCCACACTCTCTGCCTCCCACACTCCCTCCCACACTCTCTCCCACACTCTCTCCCTCTCACACTCTCTCCCACACTCTCTCCCTCCCACACTCTCTCTCCCACATTCTCTCACTCCTACTCTCTCTCTCCCACACTCTCTCTCCCACACTCTCTCTCCCACTCTCTCCCTCCCACTCTCTCCCTCCCACTCTCTCCCTCCCACTCTCTCCCTCCCACACACTCTCCCAACCACACTCTCTCCCACACTCTCCCTCCCACACTCTCTCTCTCCCACACTCTCTCTCCCCCACACACTCTCTCTCCCACACTCTCTCCCTCCCACACTTTCTCCCTCCCACACACTCTCCCACACTCTCTCTCTTCCACACTCTCTCCCTACCACTCTCTCTCTCCCACACTCTCTCTCCCACACTCTCTCCCTCCCACACTTTCTCTCTCCCACACACTCTCTCACACTCTCTCCCACCCTCTCTCCCTCCCACACTCTCTCTCCCACACTCTCTCCCTCCCACACTCTCCCTCGCACACTCTCTCCCTCCCACACTCTCTCCCACACTCTCACCCTCCCACACTCTCTCCCACTCTCTCTCCCACACTCTCTCTGCCACACTCTCTATCCCACACTCTCTCTCTCCCACACTCTCTCTCTCCCACACTCTCTCTCTCCCACACTCTCTCTCTCCCACACTCTCTCCCACACTCTCTCTCTCCCACTCTCCCTCCCACGCTCTCTCTCCCACACCCACTCTGCCACACTCTCTCCCACACTCTCTCTGCCACACTCTCTCCCACATTCTGTCTCCCACACTCTCTCTCCCACACTCTCTCTCTCCCACACTCTCTCTCTCCCACACTCTCTCTCTCCCACACTCTCTCTCTCCCACACTCTCTCTCCCACTCTCTCGCTCCCACACTCTCTCTCCCACACTCTCTCTCCCACTCTATCACTCCCACTCTCTCCCTCCCACACTCTCTCCCTCCCACACTCTCTCCCTCCCACACACTCTCCCTCCCACACATTCTCCCTCACTCCCTCCCACACTCTCTCCCACACTCTCTCTCCCACACTCTCTCCCTCCCACAGTCTCTCCCACACTCTCTCTCCCACACTCTCTCCCACAATCTCTCTCAGTCCCTCCCACACTCTCTCTCCCCCACACTCTCTCCCACACTCTCTCCCTCCCACACTTTCTCCCTCCCACACACTCTCTCTCTCCCACACTCTCTCCCTCCCACTCTCTCTCTCCCACACGCTCTCTCTCCCACACGCTCTCCCTCCCACACTTTCTCCCTCCCACACACTCTCTCTCTCCCACACTCTCTCTCTCCCACACTTTCTCTCTCCCACACTCTCTCCCTCCCACATACTCTCCCTCACTCTCTCCCACTCTCTCCCTCCCACACTCTCTCCCACACTCTCCCACACTCTCTCTCCCACTCTCTCTCACACTCCCTCCCACACTCCCTCCCTCACTCTCTCCCTCACTCTCTCCCTCACTCTCTCCCTCACTCTCTCCCTCCCACACACTCTCCCACTCTCTCCCACACTCTCTCCCTCCCACACTCTCTCCCACACTCTCTCTCACTCCCTCCCACACTCTCTCACTCACTCTCTCCCACTCTCTCCCTCCCACACTCTCTCCCTCCCACACTCTCTCCCACACTCTCTCCCTCCCACAGTCTCTCCCACACTCTCTCTCTCCCACTCTCTCTCTCCCACACTCTCTCTCCCACACTCTCTCTCCCACTCTTTCACTCCCACTCTCTCCCTCCCACACTCTCTCCCTCCCACACTCTCTCCCTTCCACACTCTCTCCCACACTCTCTCCCTCCCACAGTCTCTCCCACACTCTCTCTCTCCCACTCTCTCCCTCCCACACTCTCTCCCACACTCTCTCCCACACTCTCTCTCCCACTCTCTCTCACACTCCCTCCCACACTCTCTCCCTCACTCTCTCCCTCACTCTCTCCCTCCCACACACTCTCCCACTCTCTCCCACACTCTCTCCCTCCCACACTCTCTCTCACTCCCTCCCACACTCTCTCCCTCACTCTCTCCCACTCTCTCCCTCCCACACTCTCTCCCTCCCACACTCTCTCCCACACTCTCTCCCTCCCACAGTCTCTCCCACACTCTCTCTCTCCCACTCTCTCTCTCCCACACTCTCTCTCTCCCACACTCTCTCTCCCACTCTTTCACTCCCACTCTCTCCCTCCCACACTCTCTCCCACACTCTCTCTCCCACACTCTCTCTCCCACTCTCTCCCTCCCACACTCTCTCCCACACTCTCTCTCCCACACTCTCTCTCCCACACTCTCTCTCCCACACTCTCTCTCCCACACTCTCTCTCCCACACTCTCTCTCCCACACTCTCTCTCAGTCATAGAATCATAGAAGTTTACAGCATGGAAACAGGCCCTTCGGCCCAACCAGTCCATGCCGCCCAGTTTTTACCATTAAGCTAGTCCCAGTTACCCGCACTTGGCCCATAACCCTCTATACCCATCTTACCCATGTAACTATCTAAATGTTTTTTAAAAGACACAATTGTACCCGCCTCTACTACTACCTCTGGCAGCCCATTCCAGACACTCACTACCCTCTGAGTGAAGAAATTGCCCCTCTGGGCCCTTCTGAATCTCTCCCCTCTCACCTTATACCTATGCCCTCTAGTTTTAGACTCCCCTACCTTTGGGAAAAGATGTTGACTATCTACCTTATCTACGCCCCTCATTATTTTATAGACCTCTATAAGATCACCCCTAAGCCTCCTACGCTCCAGGGAAAAAAGTCCCAGTCTATCCAGCCTCTCCTTATAACTCAAACCATCAAGTCCCGGCAACATCCTAGTAAATCTTTTCTGCACTCTTTCCAGTTTAATAATATCCTTTCTATAATAGGGTGACCAGAACTGCACACAGTATTCCAAGTGTGGCCGTACCAATGTCTTGTACAACTTCTACAAGACGTCCCAATTCCTGTATTCAATGTTCTGACCTTTGAAACCAAGCATGCCGAATGCCTTCTTCACCACCCAGTCCACCTGCGACTCCACCTTCAAGGAGCTATGAACCTGTACTCCTAGATCTCTTTGTTCTATAACTCTCCCCAACGCCATACCATTAACTGAGTAGCTCCTGGTCTGATTCGATCTGCCAAACTGCATCACCTCACATTTATCTAAATTAAACTCCATATTAAACTCCCACACTCTCACTCCCCCACACTCTCTCTCCCCTAACTCTCTCTCTCCCACACTCTCTCCCTCCCACACTCTCTCCCTCCCACACTCTCTCTCCCACACTCTCCCACACTCTCTCTCTCCCACACTCTCTCTCTCCCACACTCTCTCTCCCACTCTCTCTCTCCCACACTCTCTCCCACTCTATCACTCCCACTCTCTCCCTCCCACACTCTCCCTCCCACACTCTCTCCCACACTCCCTCCCACACTCTCTCCCACACTCTCTCCCACACTCTCTCTCCCACACTCTCTCCCTCCCACACTTTCTCCCACACTCTCTCTCCCACACTCTCTCCCACACTCTCTCTCAGTCCCTCCCACAATCTCTCTCCCCCACACTCTCACCCACACTCTCTCCCTCCCACACTTTCTCCCTCCCACACACTCTCCCACACTCTCTCTCTCCCACACTCTCTCTCTCCCACACTCTCTCCCTCCCACTCTCTCTCTCCCACACGCTCTCTCTCCCACACTCTCTCCCTCCCACACTTTCTCTCTCCCACACTCTCTCATACTCTCTCCCACACTCTCTCCCTCCCACATTCTCTCCCACACTCTCTCCCACACTCTCTCCCTCCCACACTCTCTCGCACACTCTCTCCCACACTCTCTCCCTCCCACACTCCCTCCCTCCCACACTCCCTCCCACACTCTCTCCCACACTCTCTCCCTCCCACACTCTCTCCCACACTCTATCACTCCCACTCTCTCCCTCCCACACTCGCTCCCTCCCACACTCTCTCCCTCCCACACTCTCTCCCACACTCTCTCTTCCACACTCTGTCTCCCACACTCTCTCTCTCCCACACTCTCTCTCCCACTCTCTCTCTCCCACACTCTCTCTCTCCCACACTCTCTCTCCCACTCTATCACTCCCACTCTCTCCCTCCCACACTCTCTCCCACACTCTCTCTCCCACACTCTCTCCCTCCCACACTCTCTCCCACTCTCTCCCTCCCACACTCTCTCCCACACTCTCCCACACTCTCACCCACACTCTCTCCCTCCCACACTTTCTCCCTCCCACACACTCTCCCACATTCTCTCTCTCCCACACTCTCTCTCTCCCACACTCTCTCCCTCCCACTCTCTCTCTCCCACACGCTCTCTCTCCCACACTCTCTCCCTCCCACACTTTCTCTCTCCCACACTCTCTCATACTCTCTCCCACACTCTCTCCCTCCCACATTCTCTCCCACACTCTCTCCCTCCCACACTCTCTCCCACACTCTCTCCCACACTCTCTCCCTCCCACACTCTCTCCCTCCCACACTCCCTCCCACACTCTCTCCCACACTCTCTCCCTCCCACACTCTCTCCCACACTCTCTCCCTCCCACTCTCTCTCTCCCACACGCTCTCTCTCCCACACGCTCTCCCTCCCACACTTTCTCCCTCCCACACACTCTCTCTCTCCCACACTCTCTCTCTCCCACACTTTCTCTCTCCCACACTCTCTCCCTCCCACATACTCTCCCTCACTCTCTCCCACTCTCTCCCTCCCACACTCTCTCCCACACTCTCCCACACTCTCTCTCCCACTCTCTCTCACACTCCCTCCCACACTCCCTCCCTCACTCTCTCCCTCACTCTCTCCCTCACTCTCTCCCTCACTCTCTCCCTCACTCTCTCCCTCCCACACACTCTCCCACTCTCTCCCACACTCTCTCCCTCCCACACTCTCTCCCACACTCTCTCTCACTCCCTCCCACACTCTCTCACTCACTCTCTCCCACTCTCTCCCTCCCACACTCTCTCCCTCCCACACTCTCTCCCACACTCTCTCCCTCCCACAGTCTCTCCCACACTCTCTCTCTCCCACTCTCTCTCTCCCACACTCTCTCTCCCACACTCTCTCTCCCACTCTTTCACTCCCACTCTCTCCCTCCCACACTCTCTCCCTCCCACACTCTCTCCCTCCCACACTCTCTCCCTTCCACACTCTCTCCCACACTCTCTCCCTCCCACAGTCTCTCCCACACTCTCTCTCTCCCACTCTCTCCCTCCCACACTCTCTCCCACACTCTCTCCCACACTCTCTCTCCCACTCTCTCTCACACTCCCTCCCACACTCTCTCCCTCACTCTCTCCCTCACTCTCTCCCTCCCACACACTCTCCCACTCTCTCCCACACTCTCTCCCTCCCACACTCTCTCCCACACTCTCTCTCACTCCCTCCCACACTCTCTCCCTCACTCTCTCCCACTCTCTCCCTCCCACACTCTCTCCCTCCCACACTCTCTCCCACACTCTCTCCCTCCCACAGTCTCTCCCAC
Organism: Scyliorhinus torazame; assembly: GCF_047496885.1. Taxonomy (NCBI): domain Eukaryota; kingdom Metazoa; phylum Chordata; class Chondrichthyes; order Carcharhiniformes; family Scyliorhinidae; genus Scyliorhinus; species Scyliorhinus torazame. The sequence goes on from NC_092715.1 coordinate 7,870,817, forward strand.
ACTCTCTCTCTCCCACTCTCTCTCTCCCACACTCTCTCTCTCCCACACTCTCTCTCCCACTCTTTCACTCCCACTCTCTCCCTCCCACACTCTCCCTCCCACACTCTCTCCCACACTCCCTCCCACACTCTCTCCCACACTCTCTCTCCCACACTCTCTCCCTCCCACACTCTCTCCCACACTCTCTCTCCCACACTCTCTCCCACACTCTCTCTCAGTCCCTCCCACAATCTCTCTCCCCCACACTCTCACCCACACTCTCTCCCTCCCACACTTTCTCCCTCCCACACACTCTCCCACACTCTCTCTCTCCCACACTCTCTCTCTCCCACACTCTCTCCCTCCCACTCTCTCTCTCCCACACGCTCTCTCTCCCACACTCTCTCCCTCCCACACTTTCTCTCTCCCACACTCTCTCATACTCTCTCCCACACTCTCTCCCTCCCACATTCTCTCCCACACTCTCTCCCACACTCTCTCCCTCCCACACTCCCTCCCACTCTCTCTCCCTCACTCTCTCCCACACTCTCTCTCCCACACTCACTCTCACTCCCTCCCACACTCTCTCCCTCACTCTCTCCCACTCTCTCCATCCCACACTCTCTCCCACTCTCTCCCACACTCTCTCACACACTCTCCCTCCCACACTTTCCCTCACTTTCTCCCACACTCTCTCTCCCACACTCTCTCTCACTCTCTCCCTCACTCTCTCCCACTCTCTCCCTCCCACACTCTCTCCCACACACTCTCCCTCCCACACTCTCTCCCACACTCTCTCCCTCCCACACTCTCTACCACGCTCTCTCTCCCACACTCACTCTCACTCCCTCCCACACTCTCTCCCTCACTCTCTCCCACTCTCTCCCTCCCACACTCTCTCACACTCCCTCCCACACTCTCTCCCTCCCGCACTCTCTCCCTCCCACACTCTCTCCCACACTCTCTCTCCCACACTCTCTCCCTCCCACACTCCCTCCCACACTCTCTCCCACACTCTCTCCCTCCCACACTCTCTCCCACACTCTCTCCCTCCCACTCTCTCTCTCCCACACGCTCTCTCTCCCACACGCTCTCCCTCCCACACTTTCTCCCTCCCACACACTCTCTCTCTCCCACACTCTCTCTCTCCCACACTTTCTCTCTCCCACACTCTCTCCCTCCCACATACTCTCCCTCACTCTCTCCCACTCTCTCCCTCCCACACTCTCTCCCACACTCTCCCACACTCTCTCTCCCACTCTCTCTCACACTCCCTCCCACACTCCCTCCCTCACTCTCTCCCTCACTCTCTCCCTCACTCTCTCCCTCACTCTCTCCCTCCCACACACTCTCCCACTCTCTCCCACACTCTCTCCCTCCCACACTCTCTCCCACACTCTCTCTCACTCCCTCCCACTCTCTCTCACTCACTCTCTCCCACTCTCTCCCTCCCACACTCTCTCCCTCCCACACTCTCTCCCACACTCTCTCCCTCCCACAGTCTCTCCCACACTCTCTCTCTCCCACTCTCTCTCTCCCACTCTCTCTCTCCCACACTCTCTCTCCCACACTCTCTCTCCCACTCTTTCACTCCCACTCTCTCCCTCCCACACTCTCTCCCTCCCACACTCTCTCCCTCCCACACTCTCTCCCTTCCACACTCTCTCCCACACTCTCTCCCTCCCACAGTCTCTCCCACACTCTCTCTCTCCCACTCTCTCCCTCCCACACTCTCTCCCACACTCTCTCCCACACTCTCTCTCCCACTCTCTCTCACACTCCCTCCCACACTCTCTCCCTCACTCTCTCCCTCACTCTCTCCCTCCCACACACTCTCCCACTCTCTCCCACACTCTCTCCCTCCCACACTCTCTCCCACACTCTCTCTCACTCCCTCCCACACTCTCTCCCTCACTCTCTCCCACTCTCTCCCTCCCACACTCTCTCCCTCCCACACTCTCTCCCACACTCTCTCCCTCCCACAGTCTCTCCCACACTCTCTCTCTCCCACTCTCTCTCTCCCACACTCTCTCTCTCCCACACTCTCTCTCCCACTCTTTCACTCCCACTCTCTCCCTCCCACACTCTCCCTCCCACACTCTCTCCCACACTCCCTCCCACACTCTCTCCCACACTCTCTCTCCCACACTCTCTCCCTCCCACACTCTCTCCCACACTCTCTCTCCCACACTCTCTCCCACACTCTCTCTCAGTCCCTCCCACAATCTCTCTCCCCCACACTCTCACCCACACTCTCTCCCTCCCACACTTTCTCCCTCCCACACACTCTCCCACACTCTCTCTCTCCCACACTCTCTCTCTCCCACACTCTCTCCCTCCCACTCTCTCTCTCCCACACGCTCTCTCTCCCACACTCTCTCCCTCCCACACTTTCTCTCTCCCACACTCTCTCATACTCTCTCCCACACTCTCTCGCTCCCACATTCTCTCCCACACTCTCTCCCACACTCTCTCCCTCCCACACTCCCTCCCACTCTCTCTCCCTCACTCTCTCCCACACTCTCTCTCCCACACTCACTCTCACTCCCTCCCACACTCTCTCCCTCACTCTCTCCCACTCTCTCCATCCCACACTCTCTCCCACTCTCTCCCACACTCTCTCACACACTCTCCCTCCCACACTTTCCCTCACTTTCTCCCACACTCTCTCTCCCACACTCTCTCTCACTCTCTCCCTCACTCTCTCCCACTCTCTCCCTCCCACACTCTCTCCCACACACTCTCCCTCCCACACTCTCTCCCACACTCTCTCCCTCCCACACTCTCTACCACGCTCTCTCTCCCACACTCACTCTCACTCCCTCCCACACTCTCTCCCTCACTCTCTCCCACTCTCTCCCTCCCACACTCTCTCACACTCCCTCCCACACTCTCTCCCTCCCGCACTCTCTCCCTCCCACACTCTCTCCCACACTCTCTCTCCCACACTCTCTCACACTCCCTCCCACACTCTCTCCCTCACTCTCTCCCACACTCTCTCCCTCCCACACTCTCTCCCACACTCTCTCTCACTCCCTCCCACACTCTCCCTCACTCTCTCCATCCCACACTCTCTCCCTCCCACACTCTCTCCCACACTCTCTCACTCCCACACTCCCTCCCTCCCACACTCTCTCCCACACACTCTCTCCCTACCACACTCTCTCCCACTCTCTCCCACACTCTCTCCCTCCCATACTCTCTCTCCCACACTCTCTCTCCCACACTCTCTGCCTCCCACACTCCCTCCCACACTCTCTCCCACACTCTCTCCCTCTCACACTCTCTCCCACACTCTCTCCCTCCCACACTCTCTCTCCCACATTCTCTCACTCCTACTCTCTCTCTCCCACACTCTCTCTCCCACTCTCTCCCTCCCACTCTCTCCCTCCCACTCTCTCCCTCCCACTCTCTCCCTCCCACTCTCTCCCTCCCACACACTCTCCCAACCACACTCTCTCCCACACTCTCCCTCCCACACTCTCTCTCTCCCACACTCTCTCTCCCCCACACACTCTCTCTCCCACACTCTCTCCCTCCCACACTTTCTCCCTCCCACACACTCTCCCACACTCTCTCTCTTCCACACTCTCTCCCGACCACTCTCTCTCTCCCACACTCTCTCTCCCACACTCTCTCCCTCCCACACTTTCTCTCTCCCACACACTCTCTCACACTCTCTCCCACACTCTCTCCCTCCCACACTCTCTCTCCCACACTCTCTCCCTCCCACACTCTCTCCCTCCCACTCTCTCCCTCGCACACTCTCTCCCTCCCACACTCTCTCCCACACTCTCACCCTCCCACACTCTCTCCCACACTCTCTCCCACACTCTCTCTGCCACACTCTCTATCCCACACTCTCTCTCTCCCACTCTCTCTCTCCCACACTCTCTCTCTCCCACACTCTCTCTCTCCCACACTCTCTCCCACACTCTCTCTCTCCCACTCTCCCTCCCACGCTCTCTCTCCCACACCCACTCTGCCACACTCTCTCCCACACTCTCTCTGCCACACTCTCTCCCACATTCTGTCTCCCACACTCTCTCTCCCACACTCTCTCTCTCCCACACTCTCCCTCTCCCACACTCTCTCTCTCCCACACTCTCTCTCCCACTCTCTCGCTCCCACACTCTCTCTCCCACACTCTCTCTCCCACTCTATCACTCCCACTCTCTCCCTCCCACACTCTCTCCCTCCCACACACTCTCCCTCCCACACATTCTCCCTCACTCCCTCCCACACTCTCTCCCACACTCTCTCTCCCACACTCTCTCCCTCCCACACTCTCTCCCACACTCTCTCTCCCACACTCTCTCCCACAATCTCTCTCAGTCCCTCCCACACTCTCTCTCCCCCACACTCTCTCCCACACTCTCTCCCTCCCACACTTTCTCCCTCCCACACACTCTCTCTCTCCCACACTCTCTCCCTCCCACTCTCTCTCTCCCACACCCTCTCTCTCCCACACGCTCTCCCTCCCACACTTTCTCCCTCCCACACACTCTCTCTCTCCCACACTCTCTCTCTCCCACACTTTCTCTCTCCCACACTCTCTCCCTCCCACATACTCTCCCTCACTCTCTCCCACTCTCTCCCTCCCACACTCTCTCCCACACTCTCCCACACTCTCTCTCCCACTCTCTCTCACACTCCCTCCCACACTCCCTCCCTCACTCTCTCCCTCACTCTCTCCCTCACTCTCTCCCTCACTCTCTCCCTCACTCTCTCCCTCCCACACACTCTCCCACTCTCTCCCACACTCTCTCCCTCCCACACTCTCTCCCACACTCTCTCTCACTCCCTCCCACACTCTCTCACTCACTCTCTCCCACTCTCTCCCTCCCACACTCTCTCCCTCCCACACTCTCTCCCACACTCTCTCCCTCCCACAGTCTCTCCCACACTCTCTCTCTCCCACTCTCTCTCTCCCACACTCTCTCTCCCACACTCTCTCTCCCACTCTTTCACTCCCACTCTCTCCCTCCCACACTCTCTCCCTCCCACACTCTCTCCCTTCCACACTCTCTCCCACACTCTCTCCCTCCCACAGTCTCTCCCACACTCTCTCTCCCACTCTCTCCCTCCCACACTCTCTCCCACACTCTCTCCCACACTCTCTCTCCCACTCTCTCTCACACTCCCTCCCACACTCTCTCCCTCACTCTCTCCCTCACTCTCTCCCTCCCACACACTCACCCACTCTCTCCCACACTCTCTCCCTCCCACACTCTCTCCCACACTCTCTCTCACTCCCTCCCACACTCTCTCCCTCACTCTCTCCCACTCTCTCCCTCCCACACTCTCTCCCTCCCACACTCTCTCCCACACTCTCTCCCTCCCACAGTCTCTCCCACACTCTCTCTCTCCCACTCTCTCTCTCCCACACTCTCTCTCTCCCACACTCTCTCTCCCACTCTTTCACTCCCACTCTCTCCCTCCCACACTCTCTCCCACACTCTCTCTCCCACACTCTCTCTCCCACACTCTCTCTCCCACTCTTTCACTCCCACTCTCTCCCTCCCACACTCTCTCCCACACTATCTCTCCCACACTCTCTCTCCCACACTCTCTCTCAGTCATAGAATCATAGAACTTTACAGCATGGAAACAGGCCCTTCGGCCCAACCAGTCCATGCCGCCCAGTTTTTACCATTAAGCTAGTCCCAGTTACCCGCACTTGGCCCATAACCCTCTATACCCATCTTACCCATGTAACTATCTAAATGTTTTTTAAAAGACACAATTGTACCCGCCTCTACTACTACCTCTGGCAGCCCATTCCAGACACTCACTACCCTCTGAGTGAAGAAATTGCCCCTCTGGGCCCTTCTGAATCTCTCCCCTCTCACCTTAAACCTATGCCCTCTAGTTTTAGACTCCCCTACCTTTGGGAAAAGATGTTGACTATCTACCTTAACTACGCCCCTCATTATTTTATAGACCTCTATAAGATCACCCCTAAGCCTCCTACGCTCCAGGGAAAAAAGTCCCAGTCTATCCAGCCTCTCCTTATAACTCAAACCATCAAGTCCCGGCAACATCCTAGTAAATCTTTTCTGCACTCTTTCCAGTTTAACAATATCCTTTCTATAATAGGGTGACCAGAACTGCACACAGTATTCCAAGTGTGGCCGTACCAATGTCTTGTACAACTTCAACAAGACGTCCCAACTCCTGTATTCAATGTTCTGACCTTTGAAACCAAGCATGCCGAATGCCTTCTTCACCACCCTGTCCACCTGCGACTCCACCTTCAAGGAGCTATGAACCTGTACTCCTAGATCTCTTTGTTCTATAACTCTCCCCAACGCCATACCATTAACTGAGTAGCTCCTGGTCTGATTCGATCTGCCAAAATGCATCACCTCACATTTATCTAAATTAAACTCCATATTAAACTCCCACACTCTCTCTCCCCTAACTCTCTCTCTCCCACACTCTCTCCCTCCCACACTCTCTCCCTCCCACACTCTCTCCCACACTCTCTCTCCCACACTCTCCCACACTCTCTCTCTCCCACACTCTCTCTCTCCCACACTCTCTCTCCCACTCTCTCTCTCCCACACTCTCTCTCTCCCACACTCTCTCTCCCACTCTATCACTCCCACTCTCTCCCTCCCACACTCTCCCTCCCACACTCTCTCCCACACTCCCTCCCACACTCTCTCCCACACTCTCTCTCCCACACTCTCTCCCTCCCACACTCTCTCCCACACTCTCTCTCCCACACTCTCTCCCACACTCTCTCTCAGTCCCTCCCACAATCTCTCTCCCCCACACTCTCACCCACACTCTCTCCCTCCCACACTTTCTCCCTCCCACACACTCTCCCACACTCTCTCTCTCCCACACTCTCTCTCTCCCACACTCTCTCCCTCCCACTCTCTCTCTCCCACACGCTCTCTCTCCCACACTCTCTCCCTCCCACACTTTCTCTCTCCCACACTCTCTCATACTCTCTCCCACACTCTCTCCCTCCCACATTCTCTCCCACACTCTCTCCCACACTCTCTCCCTCCCACACTCTCTCCCACACTCTCTCCCACACTCTCTCCCTCCCACACTCCCTCCCTCCCACACTCCCTCCCACACTCTCTCCCACACTCTCTCCCTCCCACACTCTCTCCCACACTCTATCACTCCCACTCTCTCCCTCCCACACTCGCTCCCTCCCACACTCTCTCCCTCCCACACTCTCTCCCTCCCACACTCTCTCCCACACTCTCTCTCCCACACTCTCTCACACTCCCTCCCACACTCTCTCCCTCACTCTCTCCCACACTCTCTCCCTCCCACACTCTCTCCCACACTCTCTCTCACTCCCTCCCACACTCTCCCTCACTCTCTCCATCCCACACTCTCTCCCTCCCACACTCTCTCCCACACTCTCTCACTCCCACACTCCCTCCCTCCCACACTCTCTCCCACACACTCTCTCCCTACCACACTCTCTCCCACTCTCTCCCACACTCTCTCCCTCCCATACTCTCTCTCCCACACTCTCTCTCCCACACTCTCTGCCTCCCACACTCCCTCCCACACTCTCTCCCACACTCTCTCCCTCTCACACTCTCTCCCACACTCTCTCCCTCCCACACTCTCTCTCCCACATTCTCTCACTCCTACTCTCTCTCTCCCACACTCTCTCTCCCACTCTCTCCCTCCCACTCTCTCCCTCCCATTCTCTCCCTCCCACTCTCTCCCTCCCACACACTCTCCCAACCACACTCTCTCCCACACTCTCCCTCCCACACTCTCTCTCTCCCACACTCTCTCTCCCCCACACACTCTCTCTCCCACACTCTCTCCCTCCCACACTTTCTCCCTCCCACACACTCTCCCACACTCTCTCTCTTCCACACTATCTCCCTACCACTCTCTCTCTCCCACACTCTCTCTCCCACACTCTCTCCCTCCCACACTTTCTCTGTCCCACACACTCTCTCACACTCTCTCCCACACTCTCTCCCTCCCACACTCTCTCTCCCACACTCTCTCCCTCCCACACTCTCTCCCTCCCACTCTCTCCCTCGCACACTCTCTCCCTCCCACACTCTCTCCCACACTCTCACCCTCCCACACTCTCTCCCACACTCTCTCCCACACTCTCTCCCACACTCTCTCTGCCACACTCTCTATCCCACACTCTCTCTCTCCCACACTCTCTCTCTCCCACACTCTCTCTCTCCCACACTCTCTCTCTCCCACTCTCCTTCCCACGCTCTCTCTCCCACACCCACTCTGCCACACTCTCTCCCACACTCTCTCTGCCACACTCTCTCCCACATTCTGTCTCCCACACTCTCTCTCCCACACTCTCTCTCTCCCACACTCTCTCTCTCCCACACTCTCTCTCTCCCACACTCTCTCTCTCCCACACTCTCTCTCCCACTCTCTCGCTCCCACACTCTCTCTCCCACACTCTCTCTCCCACTCTATCACTCCCACTCTCTCCCTCCCACACTCTCTCCCTCCCACACACTCTCCCTCCCACACATTCTCCCTCACTCCCTCCCACACTCTCTCCCACACTCTCTCTCCCACACTCTCTCCCTCCCACACTCTCTCCCACACTCTCTCTCCCACACTCTCTCCCACAATCTCTCTCAGTCCCTCCCACACTCTCTCTCCCCCACACTCTCTCCCACACTCTCTCCCTCCCACACTTTCTCCCTCCCACACACTCTCTCTCTCCCACACTCTCTCCCTCCCACTCTCTCTCTCCCACACGCTCTCTCTCCCACACGCTCTCCCTCCCACACTTTCTCCCTCCCACACACTCTCTCTCTCCCACACTCTCTCTCTCCCACACTTTCTCTCTCCCACACTCTCTCCCTCCCACATACTCTCCCTCACTCTCTCCCACTCTCTCCCTCCCACACTCTCTCCCACACTCTCCCACACTCTCTCTCCCACTCTCTCTCACACTCCCTCCCACACTCCCTCCCTCACTCCCTCCCTCACTCTCTCCCTCACTCTCTCCCTCACTCTCTCCCTCACTCTCTCCCTCCCACACACTCTCCCACTCTCTACCACACTCTCTCCCTCCCACACTCTCTCCCACACTCTCTCTCACTCCCTCCCACACTCTCTCACTCACTCTCTCCCACTCTCTCCCTCCCACACTCTCTCCCTCCCACACTCTCTCCCACACTCTCTCCCTCCCACAGTCTCTCCCACACTCTCTCTCTCCCACTCTCTCTCTCCCACACTCTCTCTCCCACACTCTCTCTCCCACTCTTTCACTCCCACTCTCTCCCTCCCACACTCTCTCCCTCCCACACTCTCTCCCTTCCACACTCTCTCCCACACTCTCTCCCTCCCACAGTCTCTCCCACACTCTCTCTCTCCCACTCTCTCCCTCCCACACTCTCTCCCACACTCTCTCCCACACTCTCTCTCCCACTCTCTCTCACACTCCCTCCCACACTCTCTCCCTCACTCTCTCCCTCACTCTCTCCCTCCCACACACTCTCCCACTCTCTCCCACACTCTCTCCCTCCCACACTCTCTCCCACACTCTCTCTCACTCCCTCCCACACTCTCTCCCTCACTCTCTCCCACTCTCTCCCTCCCACACTCTCTCCCTCCCACACTCTCTCCCACACTCTCTCCCTCCCACAGTCTCTCCCACACTCTCTCTCTCCCACTCTCTCTCTCCCACACTCTCTCTCTCCCACACTCTCTCTCCCACTCTTTCACTCCCACTCTCTCCCTCCCACACTCTCTCTCCCACACTCTCTCTCCCACACTCTCTCTCCCACACTCTCTCTCAGTCATAGAATCATAGAAGTTTACAGCATGGAAACAGGCCCTTCGGCCCAACCAGTCCATGCCGCCCAGTTTTTACCATTAAGCTAGTCCCAGTTACCCGCACTTGGCCCATAACCCTCTATACCCATCTTACCCATGTAACTCTCTAAATGTTTTTTAAAAGACACAATTGTACCCGCCTCTACTACTACCTCTGGCAGCCCATTCCAGACACTCACTACCCTCTGAGTGAAGAAATTGCCCCTCTGGGCCCTTCTGAATCTCTCCCCTCTCACCTTAAACCTATGCCCTCTAGTTCTAGACTCCCCTACCTTTGGGAAAAGATGTTGACTATCTACCTTATCTATGCCCCTCATTATTTTATAGACCTCTATAAGATCACCCCTAAGCCTCCTACGCTCCAGGGAAAAAAGTCCCAGTCTATCCAGCCTCTCCTTATAACTCAAACCATCAAGTCCCGGCAACATCCTAGTAAATCTTTTCTGCACTCTTTCCAGTTTAATAATATCCTTTCTATAATAGGGTGACCAGAACTGCACACAGTATTCCAAGTGTGGCCGTACCAATGTCTTGTACAACTTCAACAAGACGTCCCAACTCCTGTATTCAATGTTCTGACCTTTGAAACCAAGCATGCCGAATGCCTTCTTCACCACCCTGTCCACCTGCGACTCCACCTTCAAGGAGCTATGAACCTGTACTCCTAGATCTCTTTGTTCTATAACTCTCCCCAACGCCATACCATTAACTGAGTAGGTCCTGGTCTGATTCGATCTGCCAAAATGCATCACCTCACATTTATCTAAATTAAACTCCATATTAAACTCCCACACTCTCTCTCCCCTAACTCTCTCTCTCCCACACTCTCTCCCTCCCACACTCTCTCCCTCCCACACTCTCTCCCACACTCTCTCTCCCACACTCTCCCACACTCTCTCTCTCCCACACTCTCTCTCTCCCACACTCTCTCTCCCACTCTCTCTCTCCCACACTCTCTCTCTCCCACACTCTCTCTCCCACTCTATCACTCCCACTCTCTCCCTCCCACACTCTCCCTCCCACACTCTCTCCCACACTCCCTCCCACACTCTCTCCCACACTCTCTCTCCCACACTCTCTCCCTCCCACACTCTCTCCCACACTCTCTCTCCCACACTCTCTCCCACACTCTCTCTCAGTCCCTCCCACAATCTCTCTCCCCCACACTCTCACCCACACTCTCTCCCTCCCACACTTTCTCCCTCCCACACACTCTCCCACACTCTCTCTCTCCCACACTCTCTCTCTCCCACACTCTCTCCCTCCCACTCTCTCTCTCCCACACGCTCTCTCTCCCACACTCTCTCCCTCCCACACTTTCTCTCTCCCACACTCTCTCATACTCTCTCCCACACTCTCTCCCTCCCACATTCTCTCCCACACTCTCTCCCACACTCCCTCCCTCCCACACTCCCTCCCACACTCTCTCCCACACTCTCTCCCTCCCACACTCTCTCCCACACTCTATCACTCCCACTCTCTCCCTCCCACACTCGCTCCCTCCCACACTCTCTCCCTCCCACACTCTCTCCCACACTCTCTCTTCCACACTCTGTCTCCCACACTCTCTCTCTCCCACACTCTCTCTCCCACTCTCTCTCTCCCACACTCTCTCTCTCCCACACTCTCTCTCCCACTCTATCACTCCCACTCTCTCCCTCCCACACTCTCTCCCACACTCTCTCTCCCACACTCTCTCCCTCCCACACTCTCTCCCACTCTCTCCCTCCCACACTCTCTCCCACACTCTCCCACACTCTCACCCACACTCTCTCCCTCCCACACTTTCTCCCTCCCACACACTCTCCCACATTCTCTCTCTCCCACACTCTCTCCCACACTCTCTCCCTCCCACTCTCTCTCTCCCACACGCTCTCTCTCCCACACTCTCTCCCTCCCACACTTTCTCTCTCCCACACTCTCTCATACTCTCTCCCACACTCTCTCCCTCCCACATTCTCTCCCACACTCTCTCCCTCCCACACTCTCTCCCACACTCTCTCCCACACTCTCTCCCTCCCACACTCTCTCCCTCCCACACTCCCTCCCACACTCTCTCCCACACTCTCTCCCTCCCACACTCTCTCCCACACTCTATCACTCCCACTCACTCCCTCCCACACTCGCTCCCTCCCACACTCTCTCCCACACTCTCTCCCTCCCACACTCTCTCCCACACTCTCTCTTCCACACTCTCTCTCAGTCCCTCCCACACTCTCTCTCCCCCACACTCTCTCTCTCCCACACTCTCTCCCTCCCACACTTTCTCCCTCCAACACACTCTCCCACACTCTCTCTCTTCCAAACTCTCTCCCTCCCACTCTCTCCCTCCCACTCTCTCTCTCCCACTCTCTCTCTCTCCCACACTCTCCCTCCCACACTTTCTCTCTCCCACACTCTCTCCCTCCCACATACTCTCCCTCACTCTCTCCCACTCTCTCCCTCCCACACTCTCTCCCACACTCTCTCCCACACTCTCTCCCACACTCTCTCCCACACTCTCTCTCCCACTCTCTCTCACACTCCCTCCCACACTCTCTCCCTCACTCTCTCCCTCACTCTCTCCCTCACTCTCTCCCTCCCACACACTCTCCCACTCTCTTCCACACTCTCTCCCTCCCACACTCTCTCCCACACTCTCTCTCACTCCCTCCCACACTCTCTCCCTCACTCTCTCCCACTCTCTCCCTCCCACACTCTCTCCCTCCCACACTCTCTCCCACACTCTCTCCCTCCCACACTCTCTCTCCCCCACTCTCTCTCCCCCACACACTCTCCCACACTCTCTCTCACCCACACTCTCTCCCTTCCACTCTCTCCCTCCCACTCTCTCTCTCCCACACTCTCTCTCTCCCACACTCTCTCCCTCCCACACTGTCTCTCTCCCACACTCATTCATACTCTCTCCCACACTCTCTCCCTCCCACATTCTCTCCCACACTCTATCACTCCCACTCTCTCCCTCCCACACTCTCTCCCTCCCACACACTCTCCCACACTCTCTCCTCCCACACTCTCTCCCACAGTCCCTCTTCCACACTCTCTCTCAGTCCCTCTCACACTCTCTCTCCCCAAACTCTCTCTCTCCCACACTATCTCCCTCCCACACTTTCTCCCTCCCACTCTCTCCCTCCCACTCTCTCCCTCCCACTCTCTCTCTCCCACTCTCTCTCTCCCACACTCTCCCTCCCACACTTTCTCTCTACCACACTCTCTGTCACACTCTCTCCCACACTCTCTCTCTCCCACACACTCTCCCTCACTCTCTCCCACTCTCTCCCTCCCACACACTCCCACACTCCCTCCCGCACTCTCTCTCCCACACTCTCTCCCACACTCTCTCCCTCCCGCACTCTCCCTCCCACACACTCTCCCTCACTCTCTCCCACTCTCTCCCTCCCACACTCTCTCCCACACTCTCTCCCACACTCTCTCTCCCACACTCTCTCACACTCCCTCCCACACTCTCCCTCCCACACTTTCTCTCTACCACACTCTCTCTCACACTCTCTCCCGCACTCTCTCCCTCCCACACTCTCTCCCACACTCTCTCCCTCCCACACACTCTCCCACACTCTCTCCCACACTCTCTCCCACCCACTCCCTCCCACACTCTCCCACACTCTCTCTCTCCCACACTCTCTCTCTCCCACACTCTCTCTCTCCCACACTCTCTCTCTCCCACACTTTCTCCCTCCCACACTCTCTCACACACTCTCTCTCCCACACTCTCTCCCACACTCTCTCCGTCCCACACTTTCTCCCTCCCACACACTCTCCCACACTCTCTCTCACACTCTCTCCCGCACTCTCTCCCTCCCACACTCGCACACTCTCTCCCTCCCACACACTCTCCCACACTCTCTCCCACACTCTCTCCCACCCACTCCCTCCCACACTCTCCCACACTCTCTCTCTCCCACACTCTCTCTCTCCCACACTCTCTCTCTCCCACACTTTCTCCCTCCCACACTCTCTCACACACTCTCTCTCCCACACTCTCTCCCACACTCTCTCTCCCACACTCTCTCTCCCACACTCTCTCCCTGCCACTCTCTCCCTCCCACTCTCTCTCTCCCACACTCTCTCCCACACTCTCTCCAACACTCTCTCCCTCCCACACTCTCTCCCACACTCTCCCCCTCCGACACTCCCTCCCACACTCTCTCCCACACACTCTCCCTCCCACACTCTCTCCCACACTCTCTCTCCCACACTCTATCCCTCCCACACTCTCTCTCACACTCTCTCCCACACTCTCTCTCCCACACTCTCTCTCAGTCCCTCCCACACTCTCTCTCCCCCACACTCTCTCTCTCCCACACTCTCTCTCTCCCACACTCTCTCCCTCCCACACTCTCTCCCACACTCTCTCCCACACTCTCTCTCCCACACTCTCTCTCCCACACTCTCTCCCTCCCACACTCTCTCCCTCCCACACTCTCTCCCACACTCTCTCCGTCCCACACTCTCTCCCACACTCTCTCTTCCACACTCTCTCTCAGAGCCTCCCACACTCTCCCTCCCCCACACTCTCTCTCTCCCACACTCTCTCCCTCCCACACTTTCTCCCTCCAACACACTCTCCCGCACTCTCTCTCTCCCAAACTCTCTCCCTCCCACTCTCTCCCTCCCACTCTCTCCCTCCCACTCTCTCTCTCCCACACTCTCCCTCCCACACTTTCTCTCTACCACACTCTCTCTCACACTCTCTCCCACACTCTCTCCCTCCCACACTCTCTCCCACATTCTCTCCCTCCCACACACTCTCCCACACTCTCTCCCTCCCACTCTCTCCCTCCCACACTCTCTCCCACACTCTCTCTCTCCCACACACTCTCTCTCCCACACTCTCTCTCTCCCACACTTTCTCCCTCCCACACACTCTCCCACATTCTCTCTCTCCCACACTCTCTCCCACACTCTCTCCCTCCCACTCTCTCTCTCCCACACGCTCTCTCTCCCACACTCTCTCCCTCCCACACTTTCTCTCTCCCACACTCTCTCATACTCTCTCCCACACTCTCTCCCTCCCACATTCTCTCCCACACTCTCTCCCTCCCACACTCTCTCCCACACTCTCTCCCACACTCTCTCCCTCCCACACTCTCTCCCTCCCACACTCCCTCCCACACTCTCTCCCACACTCTCTCCCTCCCACACTCTCTCCCACACTCTATCACTCCCACTCACTCCCTCCCACACTCGCTCCCTCCCACACTCTCTCCCACACTCTCTCCCTCCCACACTCTCTCCCACACTCTCTCTTCCACACTCTCTCTCAGTCCCTCCCACACTCTCTCTCCCCCACACTCTCTCTCTCCCACACTCTCTCCCTCCCACACTTTCTCCCTCCAACACACTCTCCCACACTCTCTCTCTTCCAAACTCTCTCCCTCCCACTCTCTCCCTCCCACTCTCTCTCTCCCACTCTCTCTCTCTCCCACACTCTCCCTCCCACACTTTCTCTCTCCCACACTCTCTCCCTCCCACATACTCTCCCTCACTCTCTCCCACTCTCTCCCTCCCACACTCTCTCCCACACTCTCTCCCACACTCTCTCCCACACTCTCTCCCACACTCTCTCTCCCACTCTCTCTCACACTCCCTCCCACACTCTCTCCCTCACTCTCTCCCTCACTCTCTCCCTCACTCTCTCCCTCCCACACACTCTCCCACTCTCTTCCACACTCTCTCCCTCCCACACTCTCTCCCACACTCTCTCTCACTCCCTCCCACACTCTCTCCCTCACTCTCTCCCACTCTCTCCCTCCCACACTCTCTCCCTCCCACACTCTCTCCCACACTCTCTCCCTCCCACACTCTCTCTCCCCCACTCTCTCTCCCCCACACACTCTCCCACACTCTCTCTCACCCACACTCTCTCCCTTCCACTCTCTCCCTCCCACTCTCTCTCTCCCACACTCTCTCTCTCCCACACTCTCTCCCTCCCACACTGTCTCTCTCCCACACTCATTCATACTCTCTCCCACACTCTCTCCCTCCCACATTCTCTCCCACACTCTATCACTCCCACTCTCTCCCTCCCACACTCTCTCCCTCCCACACACTCTCCCACACTCTCTCCTCCCACACTCTCTCCCACAGTCCCTCTTCCACACTCTCTCTCAGTCCCTCTCACACTCTCTCTCCCCAAACTCTCTCTCTCCCACACTATCTCCCTCCCACACTTTCTCCCTCCCACTCTCTCCCTCCCACTCTCTCCCTCCCACTCTCTCTCTCCCACTCTCTCTCTCCCACACTCTCCCTCCCACACTTTCTCTCTACCACACTCTCTGTCACACTCTCTCCCACACTCTCTCTCTCCCACACACTCTCCCTCACTCTCTCCCACTCTCTCCCTCCCACACACTCCCACACTCCCTCCCGCACTCTCTCTCCCACACTCTCTCCCACACTCTCTCCCTCCCGCACTCTCCCTCCCACACACTCTCCCTCACTCTCTCCCACTCTCTCCCTCCCACACTCTCTCCCACACTCTCTCCCACACTCTCTCTCCCACACTCTCTCACACTCCCTCCCACACTCTCCCTCCCACACTTTCTCTCTACCACACTCTCTCTCACACTCTCTCCCGCACTCTCTCCCTCCCACACTCTCTCCCACACTCTCTCCCTCCCACACACTCTCCCACACTCTCTCCCACACTCTCTCCCACCCACTCCCTCCCACACTCTCCCACACTCTCTCTCTCCCACACTCTCTCTCTCCCACACTCTCTCTCTCCCACACTCTCTCTCTCCCACACTTTCTCCCTCCCACACTCTCTCACACACTCTCTCTCCCACACTCTCTCACACACTCTCTCCGTCCCACACTTTCTCCCTCCCACACACTCTCCCACACTCTCTCTCACACTCTCTCCCGCACTCTCTCCCTCCCACACTCGCACACTCTCTCCCTCCCACACACTCTCCCACACTCTCTCCCACACTCTCTCCCACCCACTCCCTCCCACACTCTCCCACACTCTCTCTCTCCCACACTCTCTCTCTCCCACACTCTCTCTCTCCCACACTTTCTCCCTCCCACACTCTCTCACACACTCTCTCTCCCACACTCTCTCCCACACTCTCTCTCCCACACTCTCTCTCCCACACTCTCTCCCTGCCACTCTCTCCCTCCCACTCTCTCTCTCCCACACTCTCTCCCACACTCTCTCCAACACTCTCTCCCTCCCACACTCTCTCCCACACTCTCCCCCTCCGACACTCCCTCCCACACTCTCTCCCACACACTCTCCCTCCCACACTCTCTCCCACACTCTCTCTCCCACACTCTATCCCTCCCACACTCTCTCTCACACTCTCTCCCACACTCTCTCTCCCACACTCTCTCTCAGTCCCTCCCACACTCTCTCTCCCCCACACTCTCTCTCTCCCACACTCTCTCTCTCCCACACTCTCTCCCTCCCACACTCTCTCCCACACTCTCTCCCACACTCTCTCTCCCACACTCTCTCTCCCACACTCTCTCCCTCCCACACTCTCTCCCTCCCACACTCTCTCCCACACTCTCTCCGTCCCACACTCTCTCCCACACTCTCTCTTCCACACTCTCTCTCAGAGCCTCCCACACTCTCCCTCCCCCACACTCTCTCTCTCCCACACTCTCTCCCTCCCACACTTTCTCCCTCCAACACACTCTCCCGCACTCTCTCTCTCCCAAACTCTCTCCCTCCCACTCTCTCCCTTCCACTCTCTCTCTCCCACACTCTCCCTCCCACACTTTCTCTCTACCACACTCTCTCTCACACTCTCTCCCACACTCTCTCCCTCCCACACTCTCTCCCACATTCTCTCCCTCCCACACACTCTCCCACACTCTCTCCCTCCCACTCTCTCCCTCCCACACTCTCCCACACTCTCTCCCACACTCTCTCTCTCCCACACACTCTCTCTCCCACACTCTCTCTCTCCCACACTTTCTCCCCCCCACACACTCCCACTCTCTCTCCCTCCCGCACTCTCCCTCCCACACACTCTCCCTCACTCTCTCCCACTCTCTCCCTCCCACACTCTCTCCCACACTCTCTCTCCCACTCTCTCACCCACTCTCTCTCCCACACTCTCTCTCCCACACTCTCTCACACTCCCTCCCACACTCTCCCTCCCACACTTTCTCTCTACCACACTCGCTCTCACACTCTCTCCCGCACTCTCTCCCTCCCACACTCTCTCCCACCCTCTCTCCCTCCCACACACTCCCACACTCTCTCCCACACTCTCTCCCTCCCGCACTCTCTCTCCCACACTCTCTCACACTCTCTCCCTCCCGCACTCTCCCTCCCACCCTCTCTCCCACTCTCTCTCCCACACTCTCTCCCTCCCACACACTCTCCCACACACTCTCCCACACACTCTCCCACACTCTCTCCCTCCCACTCTCTCCCTCCCACACTCTCTCTCCCATACTCTCTCCCACACTCTCTCTCTCCCACACTTTCTCCCTCCCACACACTCTCCCACACTGTCTCCCTCCCGCACTCTCTCTCCCACACTCTCTCCCACACTCTCTCTCACCCACTCTCTCTCTCTCCCACACTCTCCCTCCCTCACTTTCTCTCTACCACACTCTCTCTCACACTCTCTCCCACACTCTCTCCCTCCCACACTCTCTCCCACATTCTCTCCCTCCCACACACACTCCCACACTCTCTCACACACTCTGTCCCTCCCAGTCTCTCCCTCCACACTCTCTCCCTCCCGCACTCTCTCTCCCACACTCTCTCTCTCCCACACTCTCTCCCTCCTGCACTCTCCCTCCCACACACACTCTCCCTCCCACACTCTCTCTCCCACACTCTCTCTCCCACACTCACTCTGCCACTCTCTCCCACACTCTCTCTTCCACACTCTCTCCCACATTCTGTCTCCCACACTCTCGCTGCCACACTCTCTCTCTCACACTCTCTCTCTCCCACAGTCTCTCTCTCCCACACTCTCTCTCTCCCACACTCTCTCTCCCACACTCTCTCTCCCACACTCTCTCTCCCACACTCTCTGTCTCCCACTCTCTCTCCCACACAAATACATTCTCGCACACTCGCTCACTCTCGCACACATACTCATTCTCTCACACTCTCTCTCTCCCACACTCTCTCTCTCCCACACTCTCTCCCTCCCACACTTTCTCTCTCCCACACTCACTCACACTCTCTCCCACACTCTCTCCCTCCCACACTCTCTCCCACTCTCTCTCCCACACTCTCTCCCACACTCTTTCCCTCCCACACTCCCTCCCACACTCTCTCCCACACTCTCTCCCTCCCACACTCTCTCCCACACTCTATCACTCCCACTCTCTCCCTCCCACACTCTCTCCCTCCCACACTCTCTCCCTCCCACACTCTTTTCCACACTCTCTCTTCCACACTCTCTCTGTCCCTCCCACACTCTCTCTCCCCCAAACTCTCTCTCCCACACTCTCTCCCTCCCACACTTTCTCCCTCCAACACACTCTCCCACACTCTCTCTCTCCCAAACTCTCTCCCTCCCACTCTCTCCCTCCCACTCTCTCTCTCCCACTCTCTCTCTCTCCCACACTCTCCCTCCCACACTTTCTCTCTCCCACACTCTCTCCCACACTCTCTCCCTCCCACACCTCTCTCCCACACTCTCTCCCACACTCTCTCCCTCCCACACACTCTCCCACACTCTCTCCCACACTCCCTCCCTCCCACTCTCTCCCTCCCACACTCTCTCCCACACTCTCTCTCTCCCACACTCTCTCCCACACTCTCTCTCTCCCACACTTTCTCCCTCCCACACATTCTCCCTCCCACACACTCTCCCACATTCTCTCCCACACTCTCTCCCACACTCTCTCTCTCCCACACTCTCTCCCACACTCTCTCCCTCCCCCACTCTCCCTCCCACACTCTCTCTCCCACACTCTCTCCCACACGCTCTCCCTCCCACACACTCTCCCACACACTCTCCCACACACTCTCCCACACTCTCTCCCACACTCTCTCCCTCACTCTCTCCCTCCCGCACTCTCTCCCACACTCTCTCTCTCCCACACTCTCTCCCACACTCTCTCCCTCCCACTCTCTCCCTCCCCACACTCTCTCTCCCATTCTCTCTCCCACACTTTCTCCCTCCCACACACTCTCCCACACCTTCTCCCACACTCTCTCCCTCCCGCACTCTCTCTCCCACACTCTCTCCCACTCTCTCTCCCACACTCTCTCTCTCCCACACTCTCTCTCTCCCACACTCTCTCTCCCACACTCTCTCTCTCCCACACTCTATCACTCCCACTCTCTCCCTCCCACACTCTCTCCCTCCCACTCTCTCTCCCACACTCTCTCTCCCACACTCTCTCCCTCCCACACTCTATCACTCCCACTCTCTCCCTCCCACACTCTCTCCCTCCCACACTCTCTCCCACACTCTCTCCCTCCCACACTCTCTCCCACACTCTCTCTCCCACACACTCTCTCTCCCACACTCTCTCCCTCCCACTCTCTCCCTCCCACTCTTTCTCTCCCACACTCTCTCTCCCACACTCTCTCCCTCCCACACTTTCTCTCTCCCACACTCACTCACACTCTCTCCCACTCTCTCTCCCTCCCACATTCTCTCCCACACTCTCTCCCACACTCTATCACTCCCACTCTCTCCCTCCCACACTCTCTCCCTCCCACACTCTCTCCCACACACTCTCCCTCCCACACTCTCTCCCACACTCTCTCTTCCACACTCTCTCTCAGTCCCTCCCACACTCTCCCTCCCCCACACTCTCTCTCTCCCACACTCTCTCCCTCCCACACTTTCTCCCTCCAACACACTCTCCCACACTCTCTCTCTCCCACACTCTCTCCCTCCCACACTCTCTCCGTCCCACATTCTCTCTCCCCCACTCTCTCTCCCCCACACTCTCTCCCTCCCACACTCCCTCCCACACTTTCTCCCTACCACACTCTCTCTCTCCCACACTCTCTCCCTCCCACTCTCTCCCTTCCCACTCTCTCTCTCCCACACTCTCTCCCTCCCACACTTTCTCTCTCCCACACTCACTCACACTCTCTCCCACACTCTCTCCCTCCCACATTCTCTCCCACACTCTCTCCCACACTCTATCACTCCCACTCTCTCCCTCCCACACTCTCTCCCTCCCACACTCTCTCCCACACTCTCTCCCACACTCTCTCCCTCCCACACTCTCTCCCACACTCTCTCTTCCACACTCTCTCTCAGTCCCTTCCACACTCTCCCTCCCCCACACTCTCTCTCTCCCACACTCTCTCCCTCCAACACTTTCTCCCTCCAACACACTCTCCCGCACTCTCTCTCTCCCAAACTCTCTCCCTCCCATTCTCTCCCTCCCACTCTCTCTCTCCCACACTCTCCCTCCCACACTTTCTCTCTACCACACTCTCTCTCACACTCTCTCCCACACTCTCTCCCTCCCACACTCTCTCCCACATTCTCTCCCTCCCACACACTCTCCCACACTCTCTCCCACACTCTCTCCCTCCCACTCTCTCCCTCCCACACTCTCCCACACTCTCTCCCACACTCTCTCTCTCCCACACACTCTCTCTCCCACACTCTCTCTCTCCCACACTTTCTCCCCCCACACACTCCCACTCTCTCTCCCTCCCGCACTCTCCCTCCCACACACTCTCCCTCACTCTCTCCCACTCTCTCCCTCCCACACTCTCTCCCACACTCTCTCTCCCACTCTCTCACCCACTCTCTCTCCCACACTCTCTCTCCCACACTCTCTCACACTCCCTCCCACACTCTCCCTCCCACACTTTCTCTCTACCACACTCGCTCTCACACTCTCTCCCGCACTCTCTCCCTCCCACACTCTCTCACACTCTCTCCCTCCCGCACTCTCCCTCCCACACTCTCTCCCACTCTCTCTCCCACACTCTCTCCCTCCCACACACTCTCCCACACACTCTCCCACACTCTCTCCCTCCCACTCTCTCCCTCCCACACTCTCTCTCCCATACTCTCTCCCACACTCTCTCTCTCCCACACTTTCTCCCTCCCACACACTCTCCCACACTGTATCCCTCCCGCACTCTCTCTCCCACACTCTCCCTCCCACACTTTCTCTCTACCACACTCTCTCTCACACTCTCTCCCACACTCTCTCCCTCCCACACTCTCTCCCACATTCTCTCCCTCCCACACACTCTCCCACACTCTCTCACACACTCTGTCCCTCCCAGTCTCTCCCTCCCACACTCTCCCACACTCTCTCCCTCCCGCACTCTCTCTCCCACACTCCCACACTCTCTCTCTCCCACACTCTCTCCCTCCTGCACTCTCCCTCCCACACACACTCTCCCTCCCACACTCTCCCTCCCACACTCTCTCTCCCACACTCTCTCTCTCCCACACTTTCTCCCTCCCACACATTCTCCCTCCCACACACTCTCCCACATTCTCTCCCACACTCTCTCCCACACTCTCTCTCTCCCACACTCTCTCCCACACTCTCTCCCTCCCCCACTCTCCCTCCCACACTCTCTCTCCCACACTCTCTCCCACACGCTCTCCCTCCCACACACTCTCCCAACACTCTCCCACACTCTCTCCCACACTCTCTCCCTCACTCTCTCCCTCCCACACTCTCTCCCACACACTCTCCCTCCCACACTCTCTCCCACACTCTCTCTTCCACACTCTCTCTCAGTCCCTCCCACACTCTCCCTCCCCCACACTCTCTCTCTCCCACACTCTCTCCCTCCCAC